>NW_019416773.1:356309-357380 GCF_000390285.2 Anoplophora glabripennis
AGACGGAATATCTAGGATCTACGGATTGGGATGTGATTGTCAGGTCGTCGGCGTATAAGTATATGTTGGTGTTGGGGGGATGTGGGATGTCGGAGTTGTAAATGGTGTATAGGTGTGGGGACAGGACGGTGCCCTGGGGGACACCGGCCTCCATGGGACGGGTGGTGGAAAGGGAATCTTGGATTTGGATGCGGAATTTTCGGTGGTGTAGGTAGGATTTTATGAGTTTGGTAAAGGATATGGGATATTGGTTGGTGAGCATTTTCATCAGTAGGCCTTCATGGCTAACCGTATCGAAGGCCTTTGCGACGTCCAGGAAGACAGCACCAGTGTACTGTCCCCTGTTGAAGGCCAAGAATTAGAACATGCTCTAATTCGTCAAGAACTTGATGAATAAATTCATGAAGTTATTAACAGCAGACTTGTCCAATTTCTTGATGAAGCGACTTCATGAATTGTCAATGTAAAACAGCTATTAGGAATATATGTGCATGAGTTCAATGCAAGTAATTGCGATTAGCAGATGTTTTGTGATTAGCAGTAAAGGATGCATTACACAAGGTCGTTAGCATAGAAAATTTAACTAAGAGTCGTTAGATTGCGATCTTGATTTATTACAATTCCAAGGTCGCAAAAAGTGTGACCTTGATTCGGCGAAGCAAGAAGAGCGCCAGAAGAAAGGACCCTAGCCGGCGGGGCCCAGCTAGGAAAAAAGGAGATTCCACAAAGCGCCTACACCGACCGCATTTGCGGTTGGGGTAGACGACGGATTGGGCCCACCTACGAAGGCTGTCCAGGCCTACACGAGATGAGGCAGGATAAAGAGGAATAATCCCCCTCGATCCCAAATTGTTGAGGCCAATTTCTAGCCATGGAATAATGCCGATTACAAACTGCTACAAAGTACAACAAACAATTATTTCTCAATATTGAAGAAAATTGACATTCACAAGAATATACCAAATATATATACAGAGTGTCCCATTTTAATGTCCCACCCCAAATATCTCGAAACCCGAGCAGAATGAGGAAAAATGTTTTAGACAAAAGTTATAGGGTTCGAAGGGGGAC
>NW_019416774.1:0-78484 GCF_000390285.2 Anoplophora glabripennis
AAAAAATAGAAGCAGGTCCTGGATCATCAACTATATCACCGTTATTTGTTCAACAAGTACATCGTGAGCCTTAAATAAAATTTAGATTACGTTGTTATTTGGGATTTGTTGCTACATAGAAGTTGAAATTTGCTAGATTGTCCGAGACAAGCTGTAAATAATTATGGAAATTACCCCATTCGTGTCGTAATAAAGAAAAAACACATTCCTGCCGTACTTAAATCATCAAATTGCTTTTGAAACCTTGAAAGATATTATTAATTCCTAATCTTGTTGCCAGATATAACTGACCACTTTAAACATAGACCAATATGAAGTCGAATCAATTATTTATTAATGTATCTACTTCTAATTTTATGCGTTTTAAACTCTATTTTTTCTTCTTCCTTTTAATTTTCATATTTTTTCATATCTTCGACAATCTTGCCACTGTTTTGACGATGCCACTGCAGGAATTTACTTGAAAATCAAATAGGAAACAAATTGGAAAACCTGCCACTGATCGACTATACCAAATTGATTTGGCACCAATGCCTCCGCATAGAACCAGAGCAGTACGAAATTATTTAAATAATAGGTTTGATTTATGGATTGGTAATGGAGAAGATATTCAATAGACTTAAAATATCCCAGACCTTAACCCTTGGATAGTTTTTTGTGGGGTTACTTAAAAAACGAGGTTTATAAGGAAACTAGTATTAACTTACTTAGATTAGAGAAACCAACTAAAACACCATTTGTGTTTAGTTGGTTTTTATTAATTAGGTATTAAAATTTTGTTAAAGTTAAGACTTGTTAAAGTTAAGAATGATTTTTATTATTATCATAAAATAAACAGATAAATTCAAATTTTTCATATTCACTAAACATTATTTTTTTGTTAAAATAGTTTGTTATAGGAAATAAATTAATGTTGATAAATAAGCTTCTGTCAAAGTCATTTGTTTGTTCCGCGTGCCTTGTCCATAGCCACTGCAATCCGTCAGACATAATTTCCCTGTTTTTTCAAAAATATATTTAAACTGAAATATGTCGAAAAGTCCTGAATCAAACAGTAACATATTATATATTTTTGAAAAGAGAAAAATTTAACGTATGCACTAATATATAGGGTATACCATTTAAAAAAAATTATTTAATTTAGTGATTTCCATTAATTAATTGTTTTTTCTAATACTGCTGTGGGTACACATGCCTCGAGTAACTCTTTTTTAAGCATTACGTCAAGAGCGCCAGCAGGGCGCCGCCGGACGCACCAGCGTTCCAGGAAGGGTCTACGGCGGGCTGGCGCCGGCGACCAGATGCGTACTCATATACCTACGACCGACTCCACACACGGGGACTCTCCAACGAACACTCACCCCGTGAACACGTTTTTTTCCATACAACTTAGTTTTCAATAAAATACTTTATTATTACCGTTGAGAGAGCCTTTTATTCTTGCTGTACAGCGAAAGCAACCCTCACTGTATTATAAAAATTCATAGAAAAGCTAAAACTTTTATATTAAAAACTTTTTTGTAATTTCAATAATAAACTCACAATAAGTTGTAAGATTATAGTGACTAACCCTATGCATATTTATTAGGTACTGTAGTCTGGAAAACATGTATGAGTAAATTATATTTTTCATCATTATTTTCATTTTAGTTACAAATTCAAATACTATGTCGATTATGTTACTCCAAAAAGTAACAAATGGGGAAATTCGGTTAAACAAAAGTTTTTAGATTTTAGGTATAGTTCTCAAAGTTAATTAGTATCTCGAGATAAAAAAAATACAGTTTTTTCAAATAATTTCACTTCTTTATTTAAGAAACATCAATAAGTAAAGTATCAATTTAGGTGACTTTATTGATAACGCAGAACAAGTATTAATGCAAAGCGGCCACAAGCCTTATAAACTTTTACATATATTTTTTTATTTGTCTGTCCTAAGCTCACATCGAAAGTAACAGTTTGTTGGTGATTAAAAGTAAAAAAAAAACAATTAATCCACTTCGCGAACGACAACCAGTCGTTCAAAATGAATCGAAATGTGAGTGGCCAGTGTCTGTCATTAATAACAAATCGAAGTTTACAAACTGGGCGTAGCTTTTTTTGTAGATCAACGAAAGTTTAGATCCTTCTGGCAAGGAAGGACCTGTATAGTATTTTAAAAGTGAAAATGGTTGCTAGCTGGTAAACCAGTTCAAAGCAAGCTGATTTAAGATGTGATGACTACGGAGGTGGGAAGTGTGCCACACATTATTTACTCTGTCTATTGCTAATGGTACCTTTCTTCTTTGCCCATTTATGTGTTACAAATGATGTAGGTACCTGCCCATGATACCAGGACTGTACATTTTATTAGAAACTGCGGAGAAGGTAATTCGTTTTAAAATACGGCTTGTCTTAAAACATGAAAGTAACCCGTATTTTTTCGGCTACTTCCCATTTTAATTGTAAATTACCTATGTGATTATTTCAGCTGGAGGCCGACGTTTACAACTTCAGCAAGTGACTATGTATTAGGCTGTTCGTAAAATGGATCTTCGTGATAGAAGAAAAAGAAAAGAGGATGATAATTGTTATACTCTTTGCCAATTTGCCAAAGTGTTTTACGATAATGAACATCTAACATTTTAAAAGATTAATACGTTTTTAATTGTTGGCTTTTTCTCGAGTCATTTGGACAAAACCAATTAAAATAAAACGGTTACATTATTTAAAATAACATAGGCACATAACAAAGTCCAAACCCAAGAAGAGCTAAATACGATCCGGTAGTCAAAATTCATGATTTGTCGATGAACGAATTTCGGAGAAAAGTGAAATTTTTGGGTGAAACCGCCCAAATATGGGTCAAACCTAATTTTTTCCGAAATTTTGTCCAAAGAAATCATTTCATATTAGATCTGCTTTGAGGTGGATGTGAGAGGAGACAAACAATTTTTTTCTGGATTACCTTCAGTACAACTCACATAATAAAAGTGTAGATCCCTAGATCTGGGAGAGGTCCGGAACATTTTCAAAATTGAAAAAATGTTTAAAAAATTTTAAAAAATTCCTATTTTATCTGAGTCTTTTACTTATATCTTGGAACCTATGCATTTTGGAAGAATATTGAAATGAAAAAAAGTTTTAGAATTGAATTTTGCACAATATACTGTAAGTTCAAAATGTTTAAATTTATTACCGATTTTGCGAAATAGCAATAATTAATTAAAGGTAAACGTTTTTTTGATAATTTTTTTAAGGTATTTTAGTTGCTCCGAGGCCATTCTAATTTTGGTAAAAAAAACTATAGAGTATAAAAAATTTTAATTTTAATAAATTTTCTGTATTTCTATTCTACTTTAAGTTGTATTTTGGCTAGTGTCTTTTTTTTTATTTTTATATAATTAGTATCCTTGTTCTCAATTTATTTGTTATTGTTTTCAGATCACTATAGCTAACAAATAATTTATATCTAAGCAAATTTATTCAAAACAGGAGTATGTATTCACTTAAATTTGCTTTATTAGAAAGAAAAACACACGGAACCAAATGTAAGAATACTATGGACATAAATGATGATAAATATGAACTGTTTTCAGCTTTATTTTGAGTTTAAACAAACTATCAGAATTTATTGAAATCGAAAATAAAAATAAAATTAAATTGTGTTGTATATTGTGTTCCTGCATGAAATGTTTGTATCAATTTAAATAAACTATAATCTTTTTGCATTGTGTTATTTGTCACCTGCTTTGTAAGTAGGTGTGGTGTTACCGATTCTTCTAGCTGTGAAGACATGTTCCCATTTAATTAGTATTATGTTAAATGTGCGGATAAGTAGTTCGACGATGTTTGTGTATTGTTTTCGATTGTATAAATCAAGATAATGTCGGTTTCACTTATAATATGCAATATGTTCCTTGTCAGCGTCACTATTTATCAGTTGCTAAATAGTAGCGGGTTAAATATCGGCCGATTTGTCCAAAAAGTGGATTTCCAAAAAAATATTACTTTCCCACAAAATTATAAATATTTATTTTCGTCAATAGGATTCATTGAGTAATAAACGTATTTTATCAACCAAGTTATAAACTAATGTAAAAATCAAATTTATTTCTTATGTGACAGCGGCAATATTTATCCTATATTCCACCTTAAGATTGATGAATGTGTTACATAATTTGAATTTTAATGGATGTGTACAGTAATTATAAATCTCTCGGCGAACTTTCTCCTATCTTAAAATGTCCTTTGGCGCTGCCAATTTACTCTGGTAGTGCTGTCCTTGTATATTTGTGTTTGTATATACTATTATAGATCGATATCTATAATACAATTTAAACGTTCTAGTTTTGATCGTAGAAAGTAAAAAAAAAAAACATTTTCTGAGTAAGGATTAATGGTCAACATATAAAAAAACATTAAACATTACACATACGGATTAAGGATTAAAAATGAAGCACTAATATTAAGTCATATAACAGGTGATGTTATATATTTCCATATTATGTCATAATTGTCGAGCAGTCCAGTATTCATTTGCATTGTAGCAGAATTATGATATTTAATTATAAATAATTAAATGGCATAAAGAGATGTTTAATTTCGTTAATAATTATTCATGTATCAAGAGAGTTATAATGTTAATTATCGAATGTAAATACATAGAAAACTTTATTTTTGGTGAGAAATAAACAGAAAGTACCTGTATAATACAGTACATTGTACACTACAGTAGTAGGTATATTAAGCAGCAGTTGTGATATTATTTTTGTAGAAACTATATTTTTGAGAATGGGTGAAACTTTAAGTGAGGGTCATATTTACACAGAGGCATCTTTTGACCTTTAGAAACACGTACTAATACTTTATTTTTTTATTTTTTCAAATTCCGTTGTGAAAACTTATTTTTTTAACATCTCTTTTGTAATTTTCATACCACGTCGCTGGACAAGCTAGTGTAACCTCAAATAACTGCACGCGTTAGTCGTAGGCAGCGCATACACATTTGGGAACTGGGCTGTGCATTGTTGTCAAATCTCATATTTAAAGACTGTTATTAAAAACCAAATTTCCACACCATCGCCATGAGGTAGGTACTGCTCTTTGGCTTGTTACTTTTGTTGAGTGAATATTTGACACGAGCCCTATCATCTCACGAAAACAAAGGTTTAATTCTTTTAAATAAGATAAACTATGAAACAGTACTCATGCAGTAATTAATAATGATAAATGAAATACGCACAAATAAATAATCTTATTTTTATAATATAACATGTATGTTTTCAGCAACGAAAATTGAATAATCCCAAGTATTTCGAATTTTCACCTCCAAAAACAGCAGTGAACATTTTTAAGCAATGTTTCGCATTGCATTAGCTATGTCCTGTCCAAATTTGGTTAGTGCAACTCTCTTAGTTTCGAAAATATGATACCTATGTTTGTTTTCAGCCATGAAAATTGAATACTCTCAAATAATCCGAATTTTCACCACCAAGAACGGCGGTGACAACATTTTTTACATTAAGGTGATGTTTCGCATTGTATTAGCTATGTCCTTTACAAATTTGGTTAGCGCAACTCTCTCAGCTTCGAAAATACAATACCTATGTTTGTTTTCAGCCACGAACATTGATTAATTCCAAATATTTCGAATTTTCACCACCAAGAACGGCGGTGACAACACTTTAATAACAAATATTTTCTGTTTCAGTATTTATAAGTTGGCGTAAACTATATGATGTCGTTTTCTTTGCTCATGGTGCCATTAAAATGACACGTCACTTAGTTATACAAAACCAAATTATTTTTCATTGTCACTTCTTTAAAATTACACTCTGTATAATCATGACTCTTAAATTTGTTTATGTTCATTCCATACACACTGATAAAAATCTGTTGCTGTTATACAATGGTTTGTATTTAATAAAACTTTTCCTTTTTCTTCTAATCTTTAGATCTCTTCTAGTATTATCAACGATTTAATTTATTGACAGTCCTTCCTATTTCTTTCCTCTTTAAGAAATAATTCTGCTCTCATAAAGTTGCTATATTTAACATAATGTACAGGTTTAATGCAAATTGAACAAAACTCTTGAGGTGGCAAAAAGAAAATAATAAAATTTGTTGCAATAACTTTGTTGTATAAAATGAAACAGAAAAACAGAACAATTGAGGGTTAATTTTGTTTTGTTTCAGTAGGGAAGTCAACTTTTTCGTGTATTTGTAGAAACTCTAGCGCATAACAAAAGTCATTAATTAAATCCTTAATATCAGTTGGTATTTACATATGATGAAAGTATGTTCATGGGGACTTAAAGCTTACAACTGAGTTAATTACAACTTCCTCGGTACCAAAGATAATTAATACTTATCAACTAAATTAATTATATGCCGGCAATAATCGAATATGGAGTTTAAATTAGAATTATTTAAGGAAGCACTTGGTGGCGTTAATATATTTTACTTTCGTTTAGTCTTTAAGTGGTACAGCACTTCAATACAAAGACTTTTGTTTGTGCTTTTTTATTGAATTGAATTGAATGTGAACCGACTAATTAGGAAACTAATCTTATCGAACCACGATCTGCATTATGGCTGTAAACTGCTCATGCACTGTAATTTTTTAACGGGGCCACGTCTGTCATCTTGGGACAAATTTCTCTTGTCGATAATATCAATGGTTATTTTTGTAATATGTATATTTATTTCTATTTTACCATGTTACATTTTTTTAATATTCCTAGGACAGGAACTGATTTAGTTACGTATTAGATTGTGCCAATTTTTTTTACTGTCTTTCCTGTAACGACAAAAAAAAACAAATAAAAATATATTAGTAACATGAAATATACAGGGTGTTAAGTATTTACAATAAATTCAACAGACGATTATTTGACAAAAAAAATGTACGCCACTGACTTTTTCGTAATTTTTATATTTTTTTTTAATTAAGCAACTAAAAATACAACTTTTTTGTAACTCGAATGTTTTTCGTATCTTGATTAATTTTTGGAGAAAAAAATAAAATCCACTTAATAGCATATCCCTGGACCGCACAAGAAATTTGGGAAAAAGTAGGAAATAATCATAAAAATATTCGTTAAGGTACCACTCGGACCACTGGACTTAATAAATCTAATCAAGTTAGGGTTTAACACTACAAATAACACTGCCAAATTACAACAAAATTGGGTAAAGGGTATTTAAGATATTTACGAAAGAGCTATTTTTTTACAAAAGTTTAACACTCCGTACCTTTAAAACGAAGCATCTGCGGACCAATATTTGTATGAACTTTTTGTCTTAAAATCACTCAAATAATCGTCTGTTGAATTTATTGTACATACTTAATTAACACCTTGTATATTTATTGATTAAAATCTATTTCATTCCTTACAATTATTGATATTATGAAGTTATATAAAATTTATTGTTTTTAAACTCAAACCTTAATGAAAAGCAATAACTATTTGCTGTTCACTCTAATTGTCAATAGTTTGATTACAACAGATTAGGACGAGAATTGTAGGAATTTTATACAGGCACCGCTATTTTTTTATTATTAAATACATTTATTGTTTATTAGTACAACATTTGTAGGTGAAGAGAAATAGATCAGTTATAGGAAGATATGCAAACGCAGAAAATAACCTATTGTGAGGTCCTTCCTAATTAGAAACCATTTTTTTTCAGGAAATCTTTAAAAATACTGAAAGTTCAAGAAAAAATAATTCTTTAATTATGGATATATTTTTATTCCTTGGATACACACCCCTGGTAATATATAAAAAATATTAATTGAACATTTTATTTGTGTATTGTAAAAAAAAATATATTAGGTATTTATCAAGACAGTATTTTACATTTTCAAACCATTTTCTCTGTTGCACTGTATTATTTGCGGGTTTCTTATTTTTTTTCATGTTATTTTCTATATTTCTCAACAATATGTACATATAAATGTTTTACGCTGGAATAACGTCCTAATAATGGGTATCATACAAGGCTTCAAGTAGATACATTAGGTCCAGTGAATAAAAAGTAGCAAATGCTTTTATTACATATTTTCGACAACCATGAGTTACTATATTAATATTTTGAAGTATTTGCTTCAAACTTAAAAGTAAAAGCATTCGCCTTTGTGGAAAGAGGAAAATTCAGCTGAATAGTGTTGTATAAATTATTAGAACTAAATTAATTAATTTTAAAGTATGTTAAAAAATAATAATATTTATTTTTCCAAATTCGGTACACTTATTACTAGTAGCACCTATAAGAAAAATATAAATAACTTTTTTGTACATAATATCTCAAACAATTAAGTATATGTCAAAGGCGGTTTTAAGAAATCTTAAGGCGGCCATATCCCTGGTTGAGAAATAGTCAAATTTCTGGCGTTTTTAGGTACTGAAATCTTGAAAAGCAAAACGTGTAAAACAAAAGTAAGCACAAAAATAAAATCCTTGATGTCCTGTTTATTCATTGTTACTATTTAAATTTACTCAAATAAAATAATAATTAAAAAAGCGTTTGTAAAACATACGTTTGCTGTTATCCTAACCCCACATTTTAAGTATTATTTTCACGTACTTATAAATAAAAGTAAACAAATTTATGTGTAGGACTAAGCAAGTAAACGTTATAAGAATATTTACATGTGGAGTTGTATACATATAAAAAAGATAGTATTTTCGTATATTTCAGTACCTAAAACCTTGATGGTTTGATCGTTTTTTGCACCTGTTTATTCGTTTTGCTGCGGCGTCTTTGAAAATACCCAGATGGCATGACATAACATACCTATTAGCTTTAGATTATTCAGTTATTAAATGTTTGAAATTCTTTCTTTGTGGAAAACACTATTTAAAGAATATGGCGCCCTTAAAAATGGTCGTCTTATGCCAAGTCAACAACATTAACCGTTTCCAAGGAAAAACGCTTTCATTGTTTAGAAGTACAGTGCAGAAAAAGTTTTGATAAAATATTATTGTGGGTACACGAGTTCGCAAGTGACAACAACAATTTTTAAGTACAACATCAAGAGCGCCAGCGAGACGCCGCCCGGACGCACCAGAGTTCCCGGAAGACGACCCCGGCAGATTGGCGCCAAGAACCAGGTACTTCTGCGAGCGACTCCATAAATTTCAGGGACATATATCATTCTTTTATAAGTAAAATTATGTCTTAAATTATTTGCGCATACTGTAAACTATATTAAGTTGGAAGAAATGTGCTCTAAACTGACTTGTTGAAACACAGTATATGCTATAAATTCTGAAGCAATTACTACAGAACATGAGTAAATCATTCATTTTATGTTGAAGCATTTGCTTTTACTTTTACTCTTTATTTTTAAACAAATGCTTCCATTTTATTCATGAGACCCATTGTCTACCACATTCATTCAACTTTTCCGTGTCTATATCTTAGTTTATAAATACGGAAAATATACATGTCTACTGATTTCCGATCCAAACACTAAAATATAACGGTGCTTTGCTGGAGGCTAACGTACTTTAATATCACGAACTCAGTAATCCGCTGGAGTACGCTTTATCAGTTTTCACTTCTGAAGGTCACACTAAATTGGAGTTGAAGGACTCTGCAGCCGAAAAGAATTTCATTTTCAACGATTGCTTGTTCCATAAGAATGCAACAAGGAGAAACGAGATAAGTACTTAAATAATATATTGGATATGAACACTGTAAATATAACACAATTATGTTGTATTTAACATTTGCTTTTACTGATTTACAAAAAAAAAAATTAAAAATTGAAGTTACTCGTTTACATAATTCATAAAAGGTTATATTTTTTCTTAATAAATAAGTGTTAGTTCAAGCATCAATATAAATCCAATTGTGAAATTCCTAACTGTAATAAAGAGTTTATATATTTTTCATAGAAAATTTAGAAAGATTCAGTCTTGTTATAACGACAAAAGTAGGTACTTACTCTATATTTGACTTAAATAGTCAGAAATTTGAATGAGAATTGTCTCATGATTAGATTTATTCAAAAAGACAAGCCTAATTAATAGTAATTTACATTTGGTTAAAATTAATTAAAAAACTGTTTAATATTTAAATTATTGTGTAGGTCGTATTTGCAACTAGCATAGACTTATGTTGATAAACCTCAACCACCATCTTCATTTCTTCATTACAACGATAGGTAAGTTTGGAAAATCTGCCATAGGGAAAAGTTAAACACCAACTGTATCACACCATTATACAGCTAATAGTTGTATTCTATCCATAGAGAAACCCACTAAGCTACGTCAATCATTTAGTGAACAGCTGTCAAATATAATGACACCTTTTGTAATTAGTATGTATACTCAAGAATAATTTCCTTGTCTATACGAATGTACAACAGAGATGTTTAAAAATGAAAACATTTATTATAGTCTTTCCGAAGTCAGTTAAACATGTATAAAAACGCCTAGCAATAAAATTTAATGAGTTTCATAGGCGTAACAAAAAAAGTTTTATGCTAAAGGTAAACAATTATATTAATTTGTATACAGGGTGATTTAGAACTTATCCAAAAAAATTTGGGAATAGATGCGGCATGATAAATGGAGTCAATATCGTAAAAAAAAAATTGTAAAATCCTTATAGTTTCCGAGAAAAAAATTATTGAAGTTATAGTACATTCAACGACTATATAGCTGGACAACTGTAGTCTCTAGCGTCATTCTCAATGCGCGTGGAGAGCCACGTGGCCTCAGCGACTCCGAATACTGAAATCGGATTTTGCAATCGTCGTTGCAATAGTATTTACCTGTTATCTGTGGTGTTTACAATAGTTTTTTTAATAGTTAGTGTTAAAAATGGGTAGTTAGTGTATAGCAACTCGGAATTCATGGATACCGTTTTAATTTATGGTGAAGCATTTGTGATATTGTGAGGCAAGACAACATTTGTGTTAGTTCGTAGAAACAGTATGTCAAATGATTTTATTATTTAAAAATACATATTAATTGTATTAATTAATAAAGGCCAAAGTAGTTGAATTTGCCGATATAAAATAGGTGCGATAAAATTCTATATACATATTTCTTTCCTTGCGAAAGTTTTTGTCCGTTTTTATCACACCGCCATGCCGGTCGCATTGTGCGAGGTCAGGTTTTTTATTTTTTCTTTGCAAAATGCATTTGGTTACCATAGATGTAACGATAACGATGTAAGGAATTGTTAATAAAACCTTTGTTACAACCCTGCTTACAACAAGTGCTTTTGCCAACAGTACAACCAACTATTTTGTTTGGTTTTGGTCTTGTAAGTCAGTCCATAGTTAATTGTGAAGCTCGAACTCTCCAGACTATAAAACCGACTTTTTTAAATATTTCTGGTATGCAAAACATTTTAGTAATGCCTTTGTCCAAGAGGGCATATTAAAAAAATCTAAATTGTTTTTCTGAAGACTATTACTGAAACCTTTCTCGCTAACACCCTGTAAGTAAGTAATGACACTAGTGGCGTCGGCTGTGAATGGACACACCTCTGTCGAGAGAGCATGCTAGTACTTTCTTTGAGACCTTGCTTGCGCGGCTTGGATTCTTCCGTTAAAAGTTAATAGGCTTATGCATATTTCCGTAATAACCATAATTTTAATAATTGAATAAAGGTTTGTCTTATCGAGGACTAATCTGAATTTCATCTCCGCGTTAGATTGTCGCCATTAGAAGACCTGAAAGTAAGTAAGTAATCTGTAGCACTCATCCATCCTCGAAAATATTACCAGTGTCTGCTTTCAGCGTTGATGGTAGTGATTGTAACACGCCATTGAACTGGATGTATTATAATACGTCCTTTTATCGAGGAATGTAATTCAAAGGAAGTGGTTTGCTATTTCCATAGATTTAATTTCTTAGGGATTCTCAAGCTTTGGATACTAAAAGTAATCTTAACAGATCAATAAATAGTCTTATTTAATTATCTTTGCTTTGTTTAATATCCCTATAAACGATAATCTCTCCATTATCTCCCTGTTCTTATTTGGATGGCTATTGTTACTACTTTCTTCTGATTTTCATGTAGGTCTCATTTTTTCCAAAAAGTATGTCCACGTTTTGGATTGCCTCTTTAAAAAACATTGCGCCGGTTATTGTTATTAATCATTGATATTTTTTCTTTTAGAATATTTATACATTTACATTATTTACATAGCAGTTCAATTTCTCACGAACATTACTCTAGTTAATGGCGCAGCTCAATAGTCAGTTTGCAAAAATGTTCTTGATTTCAATTAAGGTATTTTCGCTTGTGCAAAAAAAGTTCCTTCCTAAAATAATGTCTTTTCCATCAGATCCACATTTTCATTATGTGCCCACTAATCTCTAATTCCTAAGGCATTAACGCTTTTACGATGGTTCACTTGTTCCTACCACATTGGGTTGATATAATTTATGACGTATATAATATTAGCGTCTAAAAGTCTAAGTCTAAAGACTCCGTCTCCGTCTACATATTACCCATAGCCGATACCATTAAGTTTAATGTAGTAAATGTCTAATTTATATACTCCCACGTAACCATATTTAAAACCTTTCTATATTAAATTACATCTATTTCGTCTAGCGTTCATTTAAATACATCCATAAATTTTAAGAGAAATTTAACCTTGAAATTTTAAGCTGGTGTAGATGTCGTATTTCATCGATACACTTGTGACAACAACGCCTGGATTTTAGAGAAGTGTTTTTATTTATATTCCTCTACAGATTGAATGATTGATTGAATAATAATTGATTAATAATAGGAAGCAGTGCGATGTGTATATAGAATCCATACTTTTAGTAACTCTAGAAGCGTAACTTTGCTTCTTTAAATTACTTAAATTACATATACTGCCTCAAGGAAGGTATAGCTTTCTATTCAAATTAACCGGCACCTTGTCCTTTTTAAAAACGTCGGTTGACGGAAAACTACTTCCGCTAAATGAATTACTTATCAAATAAACTACAAGCTTTTAAGGGGAATACTAAAATGCCTTTAGGTTTATTAGTCAATAGACGCGATGTGAACTACTTTTTCATTTTAATGTACCGGATAATAAATCAGTAAGAAATCGGTTAATCAAGAGTGTGAATACTTGTAAGGAAACACTTAATATTTAATAACATAGGTGTACAGGGTGTTCATATTTTAGATTTTCATGAAACGCTATCATCTGAACTTATGGCAGAGTGGGTGCTTAAAGAAATCAGTGGCTTTAATTTTACATAACTCCTCTAAATTATAAAGATAAATCAGACAAAATAATGTTGACAAAATTCATTAATTGTCATCATAATCATCATCATATCACACAAACACAAAACTTTGCATGGAGCCTTGTCAAACTTAAATAAATGTATCGTGTGGATGCTGCATATCGATATATTCAAAAACATGTCTTCACTTGCCAAATATTCGCTAAAGCTATAGAAACGGCGCATCAACAAAATCAAATGGTGTGTTGTACAATTAAGAATATTTGAGAAGGTATTTTTCATGTATTCGCACTTTAGATCTGATGACGCAACAGTTTTTACCCAAATAATCCGAATCTTGGAACATTAGTGTTCGATAAATACCTTGCGAGTAATTGTATCATCTTTAGCCGGCTTTAGATGTAGATATAGCCGCAACTTTCGTCAACAAATTTCAAAAAGTAACAGTAATATTTTATTATGCATTTCACGAATAAAAGATTTTTGGTTTCTGATTCTAATATTAAATTTTAAGTTTATTCGTGAGACACACATCATAAAGGAGACGTAGTAAAGTTGATTTCTTCCTAGTTATTTTAATAGGAACTAGAACCAAATTGTCACTTAATTCTGTATGATTCAACAAGATTTATTAAATAACTCGAATTTTAGGCCATCGCATCCATTCGCGATGTGCAACACAGTTTGTGTTTTTCAGTTGCAACTTCAGCAAATAGATTTATCTAGTAATTTTATATATTTTACATAGTGGATATGATTCTTCAATTGATTCTGCGATTCCTTTGAACCTGATCATACTTAAACTCAGACTTCAATGAGAAAAAATTAACTCTTCCTTTGAGTGAGCTTGCTCCATTGTTTCCGTTGTCCTTATCGCTTTGATATTCCTACAGCATGCTAAATGGCACACAAGGAATGCCTGCAGATCCTTTATGCCCTGGCACACCAACATAACTTGACATTGATGGCGTTTCTTAGTTTATTTGACTGCACTGTCCCAAACAAGTTTTGAGTGTACCTTGTCTGAGTCTAAGGCCTAAATATTATGTGATCCTAAATTGTTGATTATTTTATATTCCAACTGCAGGTTGATCCTTGTATCTGCTTCAGGAGGAAGCGCATATCTTGTGACGGTTGATTCAATTTGTTTATAACAGTTTTACTGATACAAAAATTAGAGGGTAACTATAAAATGACTTGTTCGTTTCGAAAATTGACAATGACAAATGAATATATTCATTTATAGATGAAAGGACACACATATCTTATATCTGAAGCGTTTATTGAAACTCATTTTTCAATATTAGGTAGTGATATTCATTTTGATACAATTTGAACCGAAATTTGTTTTTTCTTCACATGCTACAAAGCACTCAAATGTGAACTATTTGATTGGGAGAGATATCTCTAGTTATCACAGTAAAATTATAATACTTCACGAAAACTGAAAGAAAATATTGTTTTTTAACGCAGATATTTTTATAACTGTTTAAGAGAAAGAGAAAAACTTCTTCCATAATTTTCTATTTCCAGATTTATGAACAACATTATTTCACACTATTTCACATTATTTCACATCAGGCCTTAAAAGTACAGTCAGTTGCCTGATGATGTGAAGTAATATTGTTCACGAAATTGATAGCTTCAGTCTTTCGGTTATTCTTCGCCCATTATCTGTTAACAATTTTGGACTAACAACATCAGACAAATCCTGTATCTCGTAGAGATGAAGTCTTAAGTGCAAAGGATCTCTATGTAGATATAACTGGTTTGGAACTAAATATTGTGGATGTAATTTAATGTCATGTCATGCATTCATAGTACCTACAGAATAGTAGATCCCTTTGTGTCCGTAGTTACATGTACAACTAACAGTGACATTTAAAGAAATAACATGACGAATGTTTTGGAGGTTATATCTCACTAATACTCGAATACAGATGTTTTTTATAATTATTAATACCTTAATCACTTGAAAGTGATTTAGAAAATTTTTAAAATAATATAAGACTGCTGAATTTCCGTTCATCCCTTCGATTTGGTGTTATCCAAGTGATATTATATTGAGTTGTGGGACTTTGTGCACATATTATTGCTTTATCTACAAAAAAATATAAGTTTAAATCTAGTTAGTTTAAATATATCATATATCGTATATCAAGGTGTCACTAAATAATTAGCGTTTCATCAAGAAACAACTCCAGTCGCTTACATCACCGCAACTGTAATGTTGTACGGTTGCGTAACTGTAAAAAGGGGCGCATCATAATGCACCATGTTAATTAATTAGGAACCGTAAAGTAATTTCACTCATTCCAGTTTCGGAAAGAAAATTTTTACATTAACTTCAGAAAACAGGTTCACTAGCCTGTTATCAATTTTATGTACAACAGAAAATACAGAGAGAACCAAAATATTCTTAAAAAAAATTGTTCCTAAACGACCAAAATTTATTTAAAAAAAAACCCTGTTCTTATAAGGTTTCTCTAAATATTTCCAATACGAAAAGCTAACTGATAAATACGAATATGAATAATATTTGATGAAACACTCTCTAATTTGTTTAATTATTGCAGTAATAACTTTCTTTCATTGTATGTTTGTTTGTAATACGTTATACTATGAGGAAATCATTTCATGTAATATACATATTACTATACTTTAATGGATGAAGTAATTTAATAAAGCAATGACTGTAACAATACTTAGATCTCAGTTTAACCTTTTTGGAAATAGTATACTATAACATATTATAAATAAAGCGAGATATAAATTCTTAAATAGTAATTAAAAAAACAAAATTTTCTCATTCTTACTATCGCTAGTCATCAGAACTATTTATACATTTAAATCAAACCATTTGTCTTTTCTGAATGTAACACAGAAGTGTGGTAATAATAATAATTAAATAATTTAAATAAAAATTAATTAATTTCAGGAACTATGCTCAAGTAATATTGTCAAAAATTGACTTTATAGAAATAGGTAGGTACGATTACATATGTATAAAAGTTAATATTTTCTTAACTCTGCGAGAAACTATATAAAATTACACATCACCTTCAAGTTCTCTTTCAATGAATATAAATTAAGTGAAATAAATTATTTTCTACATTATAAACAGACACGACTCAACAGCTGGATTTTAAAACTAATGCATTGGAGAAGATTTTATATTACCGTCCTTAGGCTTTATAACATTCTTGAAATACTTAAAAAGTAACCGTTAGTTCCATCAAAGTATAACTAGTTATTTTTAAAATAATCTATATATATTTTACAGATGTCTTAAATTAAATATCAATTCGATTTTTAAAAACCATTTGTTTAATTCTATTCTGATTTACATTCAATTGGCGATTATTATGAAGTGCAGCGATTGTTTGTGAACTTCTAAATATAATGTAGATTTGAAAATTTAATATGATGTTTTATGGAAAATGATATATTTATTTATTCATTTATTTACCATTTGGAACACAAACAGACGAAGAAACCCACTAAAGTATCCACTAAATTAACAGATATACATCAAACAACAGTACAAAGAGTTATAAGATTATAAATAGCATAAAAAATATTATAAAAGAAAAACATCATAAAAAGCAAAGCATAAAAAATATTATAAAAGAAGTATACGTTTGAGCAATCTCTTAAATAAAACTAAAGATGCAGAAAATAAATCTAAACTGCTAAAAATATCGTTATAATAACGCATCATTCTGATATAGGAAAGGATGTTTATTTCGAGTAAAAGTTATTATATGGCATTTGTCGATATTAATAAACAAATGATTGTTTTTACAAAAAATTACAAAAGCGTCAAGATCGTTCTGAAGTTTTAGACAATCAGTAACATCACGAATAGGTAAAAATAACTTAAAATCATCAGTACATCTTAATGAACTACTATAATTAAGGCATTCTTTTATTTTATTAATATAAATTATAAACATTAAAGGCCCCAAGTGAGATCCATGTGGTACTCCTGAGGGTATCGTAGTGAAATTTGACGTGAATCCGTTAACTTCAACACACTGTGATCTGTCGGTTAAATAAGACTCCATCCAGTTCAGCAAGGTGCCACCCACACCGACCTCAACAAGCCTATTCAACAAGATCAATTTTGTCAAAAGCTTTACTAAAGTCGGTATGTACCGCATCGACTTGGACTTGATTGTCCAATTGGTCTAGTATTCAGAAAACACCATGAGGTTAGTTTCAACAGATCTATTTTTAAAAAATCAATGTTGCTCAGCAATAATTTGAATTTTAACCAGTGAATAAACGTGATCGTAGATCAAAGTTTCGCAAAAACAGAAAGTTTGCTTATAGGTCTATAATTAATTATAAAACTACGTTGGCCATTTTTAAAGATAGGTATACTACAGGCCCTTTTCCATTTAGTAGGAAAACATCCTGTAGAAAGTGATTGATTATAAAGGAATGTTAAAGGGGATGCCAAGTTTAACCAACATTTTTTTGCGAAAACCGGTGGTATATGCCCATTATAATAATTGAAAGATTAGTGAAACATTCTCTTTCGTTAGAGATTATAAAAATACTTTTATTTTCATTGCCATTTCTTAAAATTTTATGACGAAAGTTGTTTATAACAGAACAACCAGGACATGGATATTCCTCTTTCAGTAATTTTATATAAATTCCCAACTTTTGACAAATTTGACCCATCATTATTCCAACGGCAATTTCATGCTTCATTGCAAACCGTTTAAATAAAATTCATGTTGGAAGATGACTTTAAAAAATGCAACAAGGACTTGGAGGTTTTTCTTCTCGTATCTTTAAACGAATTTCCAAATTTTGGCAAATTTGGCCCACCCTATACTCCGAACGGCTATCGCATGTAAATTTCTTGATCAGATCTTGGGCTGGGCAGGTGAAAGGACTTGTGTAAGGAGTCGGAAGAAATTCTGATACATTTCTAAAAGAGATCAGTCGAAGAGACTACATCTCAGCAGCCGCTGATACATTCTATAGGCCGGTGCAAGTCTAGGAGTTTAGTTAGTGATAGTTGTTTCTTAGTGTGAGCTGGACCTAGAAATACGATGCTGCTTTCGTTGCAGGTGAGTGAGATTCAACCTTCACCTTGCACGCTGGTGTACCTCCGAGGTTATTTAATTTCTCCGGTTGCTTCTTGGTTTACATTTCTGTTTATAGTCATGTAAATACACCAATTTTAAAACCGATTTATCTATTTATTGATAACTGATAAAATGATATATCCAAACCTTATTTTGATAATATTGATGGCAAACGATAACTGGTCTGTTTTGAATGTGATTTTAATTTCAAACAAAATTAAATTCAATGTTAGGATGTTAGGTACCTATTTTATTTATTTTATCTATTTATTAAATTATATTTGAATAAATTTGACTTCTTTTAGCTGTCTATTTGGATACTTTTCCATCTATGAAATAAATAAACAAATAAATAAATGATAGCGCCAAAAAAAACAGTAAGGGGTTGTTTTCATTAAACTATTCTTGCCTAAGCTTGATTGATTCATTTGGTGCAAGCAAAGACCTCGGAGTTCTTTCTGTGGTCGTTAGGTGCAAGGGTCTATTTGATTAACATTAAAATTTAATTTGCAAAACAGCCAAACATACAGAGAAAAAATAAAGAAGTAATTATTTTTGGATTATTCCTTATAGCTGGTGTGAGGATTAGATATACTTGTATTATTATGACCATAAAGTGTGATTTTTTTTAACCCTAATTGACGTTTGTTCCTTTCTATATATTACTTCTCTTTGAATACTTCTTATAATATTTATATTCCTTAAATAAAATTGAAAACTAATTGCAAATCAGAATTTTTTTGTGAAAATTAAAGATGAGTGAAATTGCGAAGAGTAAAATTTAAAATAATTTAAGTTGAAGATAAAACTACCAGAAAAAAAAATCATGAATACACCTTCTGGATTACCAACTATGTTGGACGAAACTTAAAATGACATTTATACAAGGTACAATTAAAATATGCGGCCAAACTTTAGTACCTGATTTTATGCATAAATTAAGAAAACATATTATTATTTATATTATGCAATGTGAACAAAATTCATATTTTGGTTAATGGTTAATGGGGGCCACCTTGAACATTTGCTGTAATAAAATAAAAAGTAATTTAATTCCTCCATTTTTTGACTACTATGTATGACAAAAAAGTAGGTATAACCCATTAACCTTATATCGCTGACTTCGTCTTTAGAAGGGCTATTTGTACTATAAAACATAGAGTGTCCTATTAAAAAANAACCCCATAAAAAATCTAGTGGGGTTAAGTCAGGGGAGCGTGGTGGCCATTCAAGTGGTCCTCTTTTGCCTATCCATCGATTTGGGAAAACTTCATTAAGGTAATTTCTTACATCGAGACGAAAATGTGGAGGGGCACCATCTTGTTGAAATCAGACACCACTAACAGGCATATCGTGCTCATTAAGATTTGGAAAAATTAATTTCAGGGCTGGAATCAGCTGAAAACACAAAAAATCCAAATAAATGTCGCCTGTCAAATTGCCCTCAAAGAAATAAGGTCCCAGTATGCGATTTCCTACTATTCCAACACAAACATTCACTTTTTCCGTGGTTAGTGGGGTTAAGTCAGGGGAGCATGGTGGCCATTCATGCATTCTTCTTCTGCCTATGCATCGATTTGGGAAAACTTCATTAAGGTAATTTCTTACATCGAGGTGAAAATGTGGAGGGGCACCAAGATGGTTGGAATCTGACATCACCAGCAGGCATATCGTGCTCATTACGGTTAGGAAAAATTAATTCCAGGGCTGGAATCAGCTTAATACGCAAAAAATCCAAATAAATGTCGCTTGTCAAATTGCCCTGAAAGAAATAAGGTCCCAGTATGTGATTTCTTACTATTCCAGTCCAAACATTCACTTTTTCCCGCCGTTGTGTATATTTTTCTTGTATCCAATGCGGATTTTCTGGACTCCAAAACCTAGTACTTTGCCCATTCACGGTTCGGTTTATGCAAAAAGTTGCTTCGTCAGTGAAAATTATGTGATTTTTATGTTGGGTTGTCTTTCAAATAAATTTCTAATTTCCTCGCAAAACTGTAATCTTTTGTCTGTGTCATCTGCTCATAGTTCTTCTAAGACGTTAACTTTGTTGAGACTTGAGTTCTGTGAACTAAGGACAAGTTGAAGTTGGCTGAGATAGACCTAATGAATGAGTGAGGATTTTCAATAAGGGCGAATATCACATTTTGACGGTTATTTTCGCTTACCACTTTTCGCTTTCCTGATCCAGGTAAATCTTTTATACTATCGGTTTCTTCAAACTTTTGAAATACTTTACTTATTGTAGCTCGACTAATTTTCTGGTCTGGATACTTATGGTGAAATAAGTCACATACCTCCTGTTGACTACGGATTTTATCTCCGCATCCAATCATAATTAAAATTTCAATTGTTTTTCGCTTAAACGGGTAACCAATTTTCTAAATAATTTAACAACGAATGAATTGGAACTAAAACGATTCTTGTTATACAAAAAGTACTCTGGCGAATTTTATATGTTTATCAACGTGTTTTTTTTGAGAAAAAAAGCTTTATAGTAAGTAGAAAAAGATTAAGAGTAGGTACGTTTTTTAAAGTACAGAACAGACTGTGATTGTTTGAAATAGTCGTCAGTGCGCCATAAAAGTCATTTTTTTACATGACAAAAAAGTAGGTATATCCAAGCTACAGTCTGGGGGAGTTCCCTACTGTATTCCAAGCAGAAATCTTCGCGATAATGGCGTGTCTGGCAGAGAATGTACGTAGAGGTTATAGACGTAAACTCATATATATATTCTCTGATAGTCAAGCTGCAATTAAAGCTTTAGCCGCACACAAGGTAAGTTCAAAACTGGTGTGGGACTGTTTACAAATGCTGACTGAACTGGCCACCAACAATACAGTCAGACTGTGTTGGGTGCCAGGGCACAAAGGCATTTGTGGAAATGAGAAAGCGGATGAACTTGCGAGGAAGGGATCCGAGACAGTGTTCATTGGCCCGGAGCCCTTCTGTGGCACATCTCCCAGTGTGGTCAGGCGGGCTCTGGGCAAATGGACAGAGACAGAACATAGGAAATACTGGACTTCAAGGCCAGGACATAGCCATTCCAAGGAGCTTATGGAGTATCCTTCGAATGGAAGAGCGAATGAGTTACTGAGCTTGAATAGAATCCGGCTCAGGAGAGTGACAGGACTCATAACGGGACACTGTCACTTTAGGAAACATCTACATAGACTAAAGCTTGTAGACAGTCCGGTCTGCCGAGGATGTGAATCGGCGGATGAAACTTCTCTGCATATCCTGGGCGAGTGCCCGGGATTTGCACGTAGCAGAATGGCGCTCCTTGGGAGACCCTATTTGGAACCCAAGGAATTGAGAGAAGTGTCAGCAAGGAAGCTTTTGGACTTTGTAAAAAGGACAAATCTACTTGCTGAATAGGACTAGTAGTGGGACGCACAATAGGCCTAATTAGGCCGCAGTGCTATGGGACTTTTTAAAGGACCAATCACTAGATGAAGAAGAAGAAGAAGGTATATCCTTATATCGCTGAATTCGTCTATAGAAGGGCTATCTATTTATTCTATAAAATATAAAGCTTCCTATTAAAAAAAAAATGTATGTCGGTAATGTTATAGAAAAGTAACAATTTGCGCTATTCAACATGCGGTGAAGAACCCTTCGTCCTTTTTTTAAATGTTTATACATTATTGTGAAAACAATTACGTAGGTGTATCTAGATTATACGGATAATATCTCATTTCAGTATTGTGTTAAATATTAAATTTTATCTGTTCTTCGCAACGCACAATTGATTTATGCATAATTATTATTAAGCAACCTACAAAATATCTAGATGTATATACTTATTGCCTTATTAGTTCTATCTTATTTTTAATCTTCGTTAAAAACAAAAACAGAAGCCTATATGATAATTTTACGTTACATCTACGTTGCACCCATTTTACAATCTCTTAAAGATCATATCATCAGATCTAATTTTATTTGTTTCCCATCATAAGACATTAATTAATAGGTGCCCCAGGTGTATGTTCAGATGCAAGAAAAACAGTTCTAGATTGAAAAGTAAGGCTCTCACAAAAGATCCTTACGTAGAAGTGTCAGAAAACAACAGGCTGTTATTATAAGACTGTCTTTAAAGATTAGTTAAACAAGTTCCTCATTAAACTGAGTATTCATATGAACCGTAATTAAAATTCTGAATTAGTCATTATTTAATGTGTATGCAAATGTGATAATATGTGTTACTAAATACTACAATGTTACATGATTCATTAAAGAGGGTGTTCTAGTTATGTTTATACAAATTATGAGATTAATGTTTATACAAATTATGAGATCAAAAAAGAAGGAAACCGGCATTATACCTCCTGTGTTACATTTTCGCTTTAATTTCAATTCAAGCAGAAAAACAGTTTCATAAAAATATTTTACTTTAGATTATTAGACCGTTCATTTACTCCAGTTTACTAACAATTTATATTAAAGTAATGAATGTCTAGTTAGATTAAATTGTAATTTTTTTCTTCAAATGCCAATATTTCCAATAAAAAACTATATGTCTATATTTTACCAATACCTACCATTCATGTTTTTTTCTGATAATGATAGTCGCATTTTGTTTTCCTTTCTCATAATATGAAACAGTGACATATTTTGGTTTCTGAAATCGTGCTGACCCTGTTTCTGTTCAATTTGTTTTTAAGCATGCACATAAAAGTCGTGATAAATTAAAATTTCATTTCAACTCGAGGACAAAAAGCGCGGTATGAAATAGAATTTAATAAAATTTATGGAATTCTCTAATTGCAAACTAACAACATTTAACCGAATATGCTATTTTGATTATTAACTTTCGGGGCTATTTACTTGTACGTTTTTCGCTTTTCAATAAAAGCACGCTCTTCAAAAGGCGAATAACTATTTTAATGATGATTTAATAAAGTGAAAGATTTGAGTGAATTGAAATAGAAATTAACTAACGCGATAAATGTCGAAATCCTTTCATTTTTATAATACGATCGATGAAATCAAAACTGTGAAAGTAATTGTACTCCACTTAATTTTGTAATTTATCAAAATTTAGCAAATAATGATTTCACACCAATTATTCATTCATATCATACCAATAGACGCTATGTAGGTAGATCGTGTTCATAGTTTTCTCCCAATTTTAAGTAACTTTTACAGATACGACAGAAAGTTAAATGTAAGTTCTTATTCAAATTATATTGAGGTTATTCGTACTTTTATAAACATTAAAGAAACAAAAAATTATGGTTTCTGTTAAACTGCAATATATTTTCTGCAAGAAGTCGTTATTGTCATCTGCTATGAAGCAACCTTTCTTATTTATAACAATTAACATTGTGAATAATTTAAATTTAATTCAATTATTATCCCCTGTTGTCATTATATTGAATGTTATTTTCCTTTTTACCGTTAAATTTTTAATATAGGAAATGTCGTAGTTTCCGTTGAATGGTAAAACGATTCGATGTAAGAGGATACGTTCTAACGCTTATATTAGAAGAAATTGCCCATACATTAGTAGTTTCTTGAATATCTATATAATTTATAATGAGAGAATGAGATCTACTAAATTAGGTATTTATGGAAATGTTTTAATTGAATTTACTATAGACAATTATTGTCTTTAGAGATAAGGATGTCACATCTTTATGAAATTCTTCTAGCGTTAGATAAATTTTACAATTCAGTTTGTCTGCTTTTGTTTTATTTATGTCTTGGTAAACAGAATTCGATTCAATCCTTCTAGATTATTCAATTAAAATCACGATAAAGATAAAATACACAGAGAGAAGAAGAAGGAGGCAAAATCGAGCACCTGGATAAAACCTTTTTACCCATTAGAAATCGGTATCATTTAAGTATCTCATAATGTCTATAATGCTATAATAATGATTTTTTCTAACTGAATTATAATAAATGTGTATAGTGATGAGAATATTATGCCCTTTGCCGGATTCCTCAATGAACCAAAAGTAAATGAAATTCTGAACAAGTGCGACAATAATTATATACGCTTTGCTCTGATTAACACTGCAGTAGGTACATCGATGAATGCAAAGTTTACAGAATTTTTTATGTATTGGTTTTACTGACATAGATTGATTGTGGTTAGTTCTGTGGTAATTTTTTTAAATTGAAAACTTATTTTAATTGTCTTCTTCTGATGAGCTTGTTTGAACAAAAATTACTGTGAACTCACTGACCAACAAACAACTTTGTTAGAAGATTCTAAACTAATATTTTTTAAATATAAATATTTATTGTTTTATGGACCTCTCCAAAAACTAATTATTGTTTAATATTAAACAATTTCAATAAATTGCAGCAGGTCAAAATAATATAAAATTATGCACTTTTTTATTGGACATATTTTTCAAAAAATAACTGATTTATTATCCAGTCCTAGTTGCATCGCCGAAAGAAAGCAAGTATATATCTATCGATTCATCTAATCGAGTATAAAAAATACTTTCGGTTTTATTTTCGCAGCACTCGTCACGCTGAATTGAGATCAACGAGAAGTAAGCCGAGAATCCAATAAATAAATGATTAGTTCAGCTCCAGATAGCATAGCTGACAGATTACTATAAACAAGATTCATTATAACTTCCCTCTAACTGTAAGAGATATCCTCGTTAATCTTTACATTTTGGAATAGTTACCTATATCTTTTGATATTCATGTTAACTATGCAAGGGGTTGAACGAACGAAATTGTTACAGAGAAAACACATTTTATTTTCACACTTATCAACCTTTATAAGTATTGTCAGTAATTCGCTAGCTCGAAACAAATTATTGTTATTCAGTAGATTACTTTGAGGCAATTTTTTTGGTCAAAGTGTTTCTGTAAATCGAAGTAGCTAGTACCTACAAGCTTCTTTACATTTAATTAATATTAGCTAAGAATATGTCATTATGGTAGTATTTTTTCTTATTTACCATTATTTCCAAATTTATTCCATGTTAAATATACTTATTTTGTTCCCAATCACTATATTTGGTAACTGATTCAATTTCCTTATATTTATTTCAGACGAACTTAATATTTATTATGACAATATTGTATGGTAGGGCTATAAAACCACCTGGATATGTTCAACCTTCCAAAGCTCCTGATCCCGTAAGTATTTTCTCATTACATAATTTTATTTTATAAAATTATGCTAGAGAATAACAAATTACTCGTGTTTCAATAGGAGATAATATTAATTTTTTAAATATCATAAAGATGTTTCAAAAGAACCTGTAGAATATATAAAAATGTAAACAATTGTCCCAATTTTTAAGAATCTCCTTATCACTGGATATATGACCTTCAAAAGCAAAATCTGAGATTGTCAGAATTTTACGTTTATTTATTGTTATTTTTTGTAGAACCCGCCCAAGTACGAATACGGATATAAAATCTCTGACGAGAAAGGGAGCGGACAAGGAAAGCAGGAACAAAGAGATGGAATATATGCGTTAGGAAGGTAACTTAATTATAATTAATTATCTATAAATTTTATGAATTTTACTCACGAGTTATTGAACGTTGGGTAAATTCAAATTGCACAGGTCTCCAAGAATTAATGAGACATAGAGCAACTGTTAATTGGGAACATGAGAATATACACGAGTATGATTACCTCAAGACTTGAGATTAATGAAGATACTGGGCACTGAAATGAAATTTTTTATTTTGATTTTATACTGTAACCAAGAAGTTTTCGAACTATTCATTTGAAAATTAACAAAGCTACAAATAGAAAAATTGTGGTTATTATTTTAAATTTTTATTGGGTTTTAAATATTGAACTTCTATTCTAATTTGATTTGATTATCGAGACACTACCAGTACAACAGAATCAACAGAACAAAAGCAATAGAAAATTATAATTTTCAAAATAGGAACCTCAAAAAAATTTCTAGAAATAATTGTTTTACTGATATTATAAGTAAAAATTTTGATTGTATCGTCATGTATCTTCCAAAATATTTAACTTTTAGACTAAGGTAAGTTTTCCTAAACTATTTGGAATCTCAAATTCTCAGTTCTTAGTCCAATTAATTCCTGAACACCTGGTTTATAATTTAACATCCTTATTTTGATCTAAATGATTATAATAATTGTAAAACATTTTTCAAGATCCAATAATTTTACATTTTTATTCAAATACAAGTTGTAGTTGCTTTATTCAGGAAACAAAATATGTAATAAGTTCTTAATTTTTTTGGCAATTGCATTACAATTACTTTAGATTTTCAATTTTCACGCAGTATTGAACTTTATGCTTTAAGTATCTTTGACAAAAACAATTTTAGGTATTACGTCCAACAAAAAAATGCTAACCAAGAGGTACAGTACTTTGCTGATGACTGGGGTTACCACCCCGTTGTTGAGTACAGTAGCGTAGGCCCACACAGTAGATCCACGGCAAAATTCGCACTTGGAGCAGAGTCTGTTCAGCAACTGAAAAACAAAGAGGTGAGACAACTTTCCACTCTATTTTTTAAGTCGGCTTTGAAACAAGATCCCTGTACAGGGTGCAGGGGATTAAAATTTTGGCACACCCTGTATATATGTTTTTTATAATAAATGATTAACAAGTTATACAGGTTATACAAGTTATACATATATACAGGGTGCAGGAAATTAAAATTTTGGGACACCTGTATACATTTTCTTGTAATAAATGATTAACAAGTTCCTTATACAAGGAGCAGGGTATTAAAATTTTGGGACATCCTGTATATATTTTCTTGTAATAAATGATTAATTAATGACGATTAATTAGAATGAAGATCAGTTTAATTAAAGTTCAAATACTAAATTGACCTTCCAAAAAAAAAACAAAAGAAAATGGGAAATAAAGAAAATCATATTTATATAGGCACCATTTGTAAGACTGTACGTAGTTATTAAATAAAAATAATTTAATAAACAATATCTACTTATGTTACTGATTATAAGTTATTTAAATTTAGCTTAAATCTTTTGATGTTTTAAAATAAATTTGGGGTTTAATATTTACTCTAAAAATAATTTAATTTTTAATATTTATGAATAAAATAAGACAACTGCTGGAGAAATAGAATAAAAGTTTGTCATTGGATTGAAATAAAATAACCTCACAAATAAAGCAAGTGAAAATTTCTGAAGATTTCACCGTAAAAAGTAAACTTATCGAAAGTATTTTTCTAGGACAAATAGTTCTTAAAGAGACATCAGCAATGAAATAGAGCAACTACTGCTATTCAGCGGTAATTGTTTACATTCCAATAGCAAAATAAGGTACTAAACACTGATGGCTAATTAAACATTCCTTTCAACTTGATTTCATTTTCAACTAAGGCCTCTCATGAATATAAAAAGTTCATTTCTTCTAGAAGACACATAACATAACATTCTGTCACATTTTTTCAGTTTCCAACAACTTTATTAATTTTATTTTACTTAAATAACATACAAGCTATAGACATGGCGTCTCTGAATAGGTGTTAGCAATTTTAACAGAAGATATAGTTCAAAATAGGTAAAAAAAAGGCCAGAAATGCATATTAAGAGAGTTACGTCCATCGAAAACACGAATTTTTTACCTTAACTTTTTTATACCAATGACTTCTCAGAAAAATCGGAGAATCTGATATTTCTTAGGATAAAAATCATTACAATTCTTTACAATCATTTTCAGCATATGCATAAAAAATGATAACTATTATTGGTTTAACAGTTCTCTTTAGTAAAGCCAATAAAAAATCACAGTCTAGCTAATGGCACTTAATACTCATTTTCGGGCTTAACAGAAAGGACCCCGCACAAATCTTATGGAAATTGGGTCCCGGTCAAATTCGCTGAATTTTTGATATGTGATAGAGTTCATCATACTGGTCAATTGTCTCAATGGCCACAAAGCTCAAAAATGGATAGTTTGGCCGGTACAGAGCTTTAAAGCTCCGAATATCCTCTACGGATTTATGTATATGCGCAGTGTGTATAGACTTTTGAAATAGCCTATTTCATTTTTTTTAATATCTAGGTTTATATTTTTCAGGTTGCTGAATTCAGATCTGTTGTTAGATTTTCAAAATTGACAGTTGGCAGCCGTCAAATAGCTGTCAATGTGCTATAATAAAGCCGAAAACTTGTTTTTTTATGTTTTATCTTTCTTTTTTTTTAGTTCGATAAGTTCAAAGATGATATCAAATCAATAACAATGACTATCGACAGCTGTCATTTAGCTGTCAACAATTCTTCAAAGTCCGGTAAAAAAGTAAAAAAAATATTTTTTGTTTATAACTTTTATAAGTTTTTTAGATAAGTGAATATAAATATGATATAAAATTATGTAGTCATCAGCTTACAGCTGTCAACAAGCTGTCAACTAACTGTCAAAATGCAATAATAAAGTCAAAAAGTTACTTTTTTTAAAAAGCTTTAAGTTGCTTAGATCACTGAGTTCAAAAGTGATGTCATAAACTTATATCATGTTTGATTTCTTATCCACAAAGTTAAGCACAAAAAATAAGTTACTTGCTCAATTATTGCATTTTGACAGTTAGTTGACAGCTTGTTGACAGCTGTAAGCTGATGAATACATAATTTTATATTATCATATTTATATTCACTTATCTAAAAAACATATAAACAAAAAATAATTTTTTGACTTTATTACCGGACTTTGAAGAATTGTTGACAGCTAAATGACAGCTGCCGATAGTCATTGTTATTGATTTGATATCGTCTTTGAACTTATCGAACTAAAAAAAAAATAAAGATAAAACATAAAAAACAAGTTTTTGGCTTTATTATAGCACATTGACAGTTATTTGACAGCTGCCAACTGTCAATTTTGAAAATCTAATAACAGATCTGAATTCAGCAACCTCAACAATATAGACCTAGATAATAAAAAAAATTAAATAGGCTATTTCATAAGTCTATACACACTGCGCATATACATAAATCCGTGGAGGATATTCGGAGCTTTAAAGCTCTGTACCGGCCAAACTATCCATTTTTGAGCTTTGTGGCCATTGAGACAATTGACCAGTATGATGAACTCTATCACATATCAAAAATTCAGCGAATTTGACCGGGACCCAATTTCCATAAGATTTGTGCGGGGTCCTTTATTTTACCATTTCGACGAGTTTTGCGTAACACTAAAGGTTGTACCACCTATTCAAGGATACTCTCTATATTCTAACAAATTATTTAGAGTATGCAACCATAGTTACAAACTTCAGTAGAGAGTTGCAGTTTCATGAATCGTATAAAAAAGAAGATAAAATTAATTTCCAACAAATATAATATTACAAATGGTTGCTTAATTGTTAACCTTATAAACTCAATGGTTGCATTTAATTAAAATAATAAATCAAGATACTTAATTTTTTTGTTGTTTTAGAATAATCTTCCTCAACTGCAAGGAATTTTCAACGGCAATGAAAGGTTAGATACAATAAGCACTGTGCCTTCCAGTCAAAATAAGGCACAACAAACCATACCGCAACCACAGGACCAAATTTTTACAGTCCAACTCCAACAAGAATCGCATGGACCCCAACAGCAGAAGCAGGAAGAAAATACTAATCCCCTTCCACAGGAGGAATTAGCTGGACCAGCAGATCAACAAGGATTAGGTCAAACTGTCCTTTTAGAAGGCGAATTTCAGCAGCAACCTCTTGAGGGCCGAATATCTGAATCGCAAGTAGACAACGAAGAGCGAACAGTATTGGGTGAAGGACAGTCATCATCACTAGCTCAACATCAAGTTCAAAACTCAAATGAGAATCTCCCACAATATAGTAAACTTGAAGTGGAGGAAGATCAGCAATTCATCGAACAGAATCAGAAGTCGCAACAAATTGGGCAAGAAATATCTCAAAATCAGTTTAACCAAAGTGAGGAAGGTCAAATCCAACAAGTACTTTTAAAACATGAAGAACCAATACAACAATTAATTTTTCCCCAACAACAGCAGACTGTTTATCAGCAGTCTCAGCAGGAAAGCAGTCAGGTTAACAATCACAACGCGATTTCAGAGAAAACTGATATTGACAAGACGTTATATGTACAACTTTTACCTCAACAGGGGAATTTCATTCAACAAGTACAGTTTCTCTCCGGATCAGATATTGTTGGTAACCAAGGAGCATTGAATTATGAACAAAACCAAGATGAATTTCAAGGAGATCAATATGAATCTACAATTTTATTTGAGAACTCGAAAAAGAGTGTCGACCAGCTTATTGCTAATGAACAATATCAAAATGATAACTATGAGAATAAGTTTGGATCTAAAACTACTACTAAAGATGAAGCAGGCACATCTAATAAGTTAATAGAGCATACCAAAAATTTAGTAACTGGACAAGACGTCCTAAATATTAACCAAGCCATCATCGAGGAACATATCAATGCAGAACCAACACCTCAAACTATAAGTGATTATGACTCTTCCCGAATAGTATCAGAAAATACCATTACGAACATTCTAATTAATCATTCAGATTCCTCTTACTCTACTTCTGCAACGGCTCCTATTACTGAGGCTAGTTTACATGAACAACCGATTGTGGTGGCAGATATTGAAGAAAATACCACTCAAACAACAGCAAAAAGCGCTCTTACGCCGCAAGGCAAATATCACTCCTCTATATCTACAACTCCTTTAACTATTTCCAAAGACTTAGATCTCAATTCTTCTCCCACTGTGTTAGTAACACCTAGGCCAGTTAGTAACACAATTTTAGCTCCTATTACTGCAGGAGTTCAGCTGCAGAATATCGACCTTCAAAGTGAAAATGAAAAGAACTTTGGGCAGGAACAGTATGGGGTAGAAGTACAAAAAAGTCTTCCATATTATTTAGGAAAGTTTGAATACCCACAATCAGTTCTTAACGAACAGCAAGTCATCTTTAACAGCACCGTCAACGAAACAAACACCGCTGAATTAAGAGCTACGGAAAACATTGAATTAGGCAAGACACTATTGTTTTTCCCCGGACAAAATGTACCGAAGCATGAAATACAACAACTTCCACAGTTTGCGTATAACCAACAATTTACTGAAGTAAATAATGATATCACTGTACAGCAGCTTCCCTCCACAGAAATTAAGGAAAACTTCATAGAACTAGATCAGCAACCAGCTCAGGGTTATCAACACCACGTTGTGCTCCAGCATACTGGAGCAGCGTCCAACTATGGTAAACCACCCACAGAAATTACTAAAATAATTCACAGACCATATCCTGTGAAAGTTCCGTATGAAGTGCCCTACCCAGTTGTAAAGCAGGTACATGTCCCTTTTACAGTACAAAAAATTATTGAGAAGCCAATACACCTCACAAAATATATTGAGAAGCCAGTGCCTGTACCTCAACCTTATCCAGTGGAAAAAATTGTTGAAAAACCTATTCACGTACCAATCCAAGTGACGAAGTACATAGACAGACCTTACCCAGTAGAGGTGCGGATACCGTATCCACAGCCGTACCCTGTGGAAAAAGTTGTACAGAAGATAGTGAAGCAACCGTATCCCGTTGAAGTAAGAATTCCTGTACCAGTGGAAAAAATCGTTGAAAAGAAGGTTCCTGTCCCACATTACGTTGAAAAACCTGTAGAGAAAATTATAGAGAAGCCAGTTCCACACTACATTGACAGACCTTATCCAGTGGAGGTTAAAGTACCTATACCTCAACCATATGTAGTACATGTGGAGGTCCCCAAAATATATCCACAGATAAACAAAGTATTACAAAAGCCGTACGGAACCGCAGTAGCTTCTCAAGCCTCAAACATACAGGCTTACACAATTCCTTCAACAGTGAACATACCTCAAAATTTACAATTTGGATTTCCTCTGCATATTAATGCTCAGTCGGGCTATTTGAATAAAAAATCCGAGCAACAAGCTCAGCAGTCTCAACAGCAGCAAACTTACATTTACGCAAATCCGTATGCTTACGCTCCACAGATTAATCATTACCTTTCACCCAAACAAGAATTAGCTATAAGCAATGGATACTTACCTATAGCACAAAATAATAACAAATACTTTCCGCCAAAAAAGGACTGTGGACAACAAAACGCTGAGACAAGCTTAAGAAACCTTTATTTCACGATAAAACCTGATAACTACATCGGATTGTTACCTCCAAAGATTAGCAATTCTCAGTTCAATTTTGTAAGGAAATTAAGAACAGCAAGGTCGAACTTTGACGAGAAGAATATCAGGATGGAGTATGGGTTTATGCCACCGCTGATACCTTCCTTAGAAATCGATGAGCAGGGAAATCCTATTGAGAGGAATGAGAAATGAGGATTCACTTGATATTGCCATTTAGATTATGTTAAGTTTATGGAGTATTTAGAGGAACGTCGGTTACCGGTTATGAAGATACCTCAGATATAACTTTGGTACCATTTTAAGAAATCGATTTATTGTATTACTATTAGTTTCTTTTTTAAAATTTGTGTGTACTGTATTTATTTCATTTCTTTAGTTAAATTAATCTTACTTTCAGATTAACTTTTCAGTAATTATGGACGCTATATTATAGTAAAATTAAACTGTTCTGCATAAATGTTTTAGAAACATTATAAATGTGAGAATAGAATAATACGACACGTACCTACATTACATGAAACAGAAACATTATTATAGTTGTTAACATACGCTCTCTACTGATCTATTACTTCTTTAAGTATATTTTAATTGGATTTTCTTGGAGTTTACACTATTTTTATAAACAAGTATAATATCCATAACAATTACTATAATATAGAAAACTATTTTTTATATTAAGAATATTACATCAATGAGACGAAATAATGATATTGAAAAGTAAATCTGGATGTTACTGTATGTATTTATCAATTTTAAATTTATACATATTGTTTTAAATGTGTGATGTATTTAAGTATGTTATTTTTATGGAGTTTACACTATTTTTATAAACAAGTATAATATCCATAACAATTACTGTAATATAGAAAACTAATTTTTATATTAAGAATATTACATCAATGAGACGAAATAATGATATTGAAAAGTAAATCTGGATGTTACTGTATGTATTTATCAATTTTAAATTTATACATATTGTTTTAAATGTGTGATGTATTTAAGTATGTTATTTTTATATTTTTGTACAAGGAATAAAAGTTTTTTTGTGAGTTTCATATACATTTTTCTGCCAATTTGTGTACGATCAAGGTTTTAACAAAACTATAAAAAATATTTCTAGGGAAAAAAACTGTGTATGAATATCTCCCGTATAATTTTTGCAAAAAAGATATATGCAATTTTCAATTTCCCAATTATTTTAAAAAATGAATAGCTACAGATTTCGGGTGCTAACTTCCTTATGAAAAGAAAATGACAATACAAAGCAGATTTTGACAACTGCATTGTTTTGTATGATATTAGCAGTCAAACTTTTTTTGTAGAATTTAGCGGGTTATACACCATATAGTTCTTAATAGTTCTAATGATTTTATGTTTACATAATAAATCTCTGTACTTACAAATAGTAACAATAATTACTCAAAATTGTAGAATTTTGAGTTTTACAAAATTAAGGATATAGTAATAGCTACAATCATTAAAAGTCAGTGGATTGCCATGAAGAAAAACAAATTAAGAATATTTGTACTTTTATTCAGTAACTTGTCAAAGCTAAACATAACACAGCCCCACAAACAGAAATCGAAAAGGCCTTATTCCCGGACTAGGTGACTTTATGTTTTATGATGTCGCTGATTACGATCCCGGTGTCCATATGATCCCATCATGTTAGACATGATGGGGTCATATGATCATATCTTGATCCAGAGATTAAGGTCAAATGAAGGTCAAACACATTTTTTGAGCCCGGATTTTGAAACAGCAGAAAATTTTAAGTCCGTAAAAGACGTACCTACTCTAGATTAACATAGACAGATTTGTTTAATATTGGAATGGCCAACGGAAAGTTTTCTGGAAGCTCTATCAGGTGTTCTGAATTTTTCTAAGAAACAGAAAACATTTAACAAACTATTTATCTGGTTTATGCAACCACTTATGCATTTCATACAACTTAACACATCTGGGTTAAACGTGTAGTTTTACTGGTAGTCGTATAATCAGTACCTATCGGATGTTTCTCATGGAGTTTCTATAAAAATATTGATCTAGAGGAGTAGATAGGTAGTACAATAAAACGAAATTTAAAAAAGTTTAAAACTAAAAACATTTTTTTATTGGAGAGAACACAAAATCTTAATTACAAATTAGCAACGTGTATATTTAGCAGTTACGAGGTATTAAATGTATTCGATTTCTTGAGATGTTAAGTTGAATAGAATATCAGTTTTAAATCAATTATCATGAGAAAGTTTAGCAACAGATGTTTCATACCTTCTTAAATTACAAAGTAGTAAGAACCACATGATGTAGTAGAACGATAATCATTACATAAAGTAAACATAATTGTTATTTTCGTCCAGCCGTAGTATTATTTGCGATAATAATAATGCTATTGTAGTGATGTGTGTAATCTCTTTCACTTTCAGCTTCTGCTAGGTATTGAATTAGTTGCTTTAGTTAGTCATAATTTTATGATTTTCAATCAAATATTATATTATGGTTAAAACTCTTAAATATTATGTACCCCATGATAATAATCTTTAATGTCATTGCTTGGCCGTTTTTTTGCATTTTTAGTTTAATTACTTCTACATCTTCGGAATTTGGTGAACAGAGGTATCTAACTGCTATATTGGAAATAAAAAATAGAAAATTTCAAATGCTCATAAAGAAAATATTCTATATCTGTGTACATTGTTCTTTTCTAAACTAAAATGTTTTCATTTTAAAATGAAAAGGGATGTGAACGTATGAAAAATATATTTTTCGTTGACCTCAACATCACAAGACATTTTGAACAATCTGTCAATGCACCAACAGCATCATCAAAGAACCATCAAGAAAGAAACTTAAAGAAGTATTGTCATTAAACAAATATCATTTACATAAATGTATTGTATTATATGAAGTTAACCCGAAGCGCAGGCACCAGCAATAACCAAAATTGTATCCAGAAGAACAAAGCACTCAATCCATGAAATCTTCAAGTTAATATCTCTGTGAATAATTTTCTTTTAAATAAAATATTTATATTTTAAAATTAAAAAAGAATTGTACCAAATCAAAAATAAAACTGAAGATGAAGATCTATCGGTAGGTATTTAGGTATATTAGCTGTTTATACTGGTCCATATGCTTCCAGCGCATGGCTTGAAGTCAGGGGTTTGTGATATTTCAATTCCAACGCCTTTTACAGTAAGTTGTCCCCAAATTTCAGGTAACTCTAGACTCTCGTCTCGACTGAAATTACTTGGAATTTTATGGGTTTCTATTGTTTTCTCTTTCTTATTAAAATTTTGGTATTTTTATCTATCTACCTCTCCATTGCTATTCCTTAGATCACACTTATGTTCCTTTAACCTTGTACTAATGCGTCTTCCTGTTTTGTCCCATATATATACTTTGCCGCATGTACACAGACTTTATATACCAAAGCTTTGGAGTACATCGCTCTTGCAGCTCGTCTTAGCAAAGTTGGACTTTTCTTGAGGTGTTGTTGACAATGTTGTGTTTCCTTAAAAAACAGGGAAGACAAGCTTTTGCCGGCTTGTTGTTGTCAGATGCCCTACTTGTTCAGTAGTTCTGTTAGTACATTCATTTTCTCTGAGAACGAAAGATGGTGCGTGATCGATGTATTAAGGTGTTGATGACACTTTATGTCCGGACTGAATGGTAGAATTTTTTTTCTGTAAACTTTGTGTCTTAGGGTACCAACCAAAATGGTCTCGACAATACATACAGGAACGGAATGATATCGTTTCAACCATTGATATAGACTAGAAATTGTTCCATTTTGTTATGTTCATTTAAGAGACTTAAGTAATACAATAACAAAATTGTAGTAAGAGCTTGAAGGCTTTGTCCTCCACAGATAAGCAAAAGAAATCGAGAAAGAAACCGAAAAGGGAAGTTTAGAATTACCTGAAATTTGGAAAAGACTCATCTGAACATCATAAGAGATACGAACATAATTTGCCCATTCACCAGTGTTTCTTCAAACCAGATTAAAAATAAACTCTGAAGAATTGACGTCATCGTGCAGGAATGACTTACGTGTGACTGAGAGAACACCTGAATGGAATTGGGCTGTGTGGCGGTGATTTAGAATATGAAGAATTACGCCACGGAAGACGTACTTATTGATTGCGAACAGGTTCATCATAAATCAGAATCGGATCCAGGAAAATGTAGCACTCAATTCATAATACAGTTGAAAATGAGGAACTTTGTCCTATCAAAGCATCCTTCAAGGATTCAAAGACAAATCAGTCAGAGAAACCAAGGTTAGTCAGCTCTTTGCTACAACCATTGTATTGTTGATTTCATCTCTTTCTGCGAAAGGCATACAATTTTCATTGTTTCATCATTTTTCTAATCAAGAAAGTTGTGAACACTTCTAGTGGGATATTTACAAATTAACTCATTTCTTTATCTTATTGTAGTCAATATATCGGACTATTCCTTCCAATACCAAGTATGGAAAAAGGCATTATTTTGCAAAGTCATTATTTTGTTCGATATCTATTTAATGTCACTTTCATCTTCCAAATGTTACAATATTATATAGCTTTCTTCGTCATAAAAATTTTTAGTCATAGTAGGGTGGGTCATTTTTATTTCATAGCCTCAGAACTTATAAGCGATTTAGAAAAGGGGTACTTATAATAGTTATTTATTGTGTAAGTGTTTTAAGTATCATTTCATCCACGCAAGAATGTTTAATAATCTTTTTGAAGAAGCTCAAGAAGCAATTTTCCATTTATTGCCAGCGAAATCCAGGGAACATTACGAAAAAGAAGTGTTCTCCGAATTTAACGAATGAAGGGAAAAATAGAGAGTAATGACAATAAATGAAGGAGACATGCTATCGTATTTTTAAATTTGAAGAAAAATTATGTAATTTCATCTGTGTGGTCGAAATATCCGATGTTGAAGGCTACTATAAAGGTCTACAAAAATATAGATATTGGAAAATATAACAAGCTTACTGCTTGTTTGAAAAGTGAATCGAGAGGATACAAAGCAAAAAAGCTGCAGTATTGGAAAGAGCACATATTGAAGAATTTTTTACTGGGGCTTCCGATAAAGAATATTTAATGATTAAGGTAATAATAATAGTGAACTTTCAATTATATTAGGTTGCAGTAATAATGAGGGTTTCTGGTGCTTATCGATGCTGCGAATTGACAAATTTGAAAGTTAGTTTGTTTCAATACCTGATACCAAGACAGGCATTTCAAGAAAATTTACAATTATAGAAGAAGGATTTTGAGTGAATGCTATTGAAATATGTTGAAAATATATTTCTCTGCGCCCAACACAAGACAGATTCGTTTTAAGATACATCAATCAAAAATGTACTTCTCAGCCTGCTGGAATCAACACATAGGCGAAGATACCCTCAATAGTCCCTTCATTCCTGAATATCGCAAATCCAGAAGCATATATTGGCCATTGTGTGAGGCGTACTTCAACAACTTTATTGGCCAATAAAGGTACTGATCTTACAACCATCAAACGGCATGGAAGAGCTCCTCTGCAGCAGAAAGTTATGTTGAGTCTATATCTAACAAACTTGATATTACAAGGAAAATCCAAGGAAAATATAGTTGTTCCTTACAAGAAGAAATATCCGTAACTTGTGCAAATTCTTCAGAAACTTCGGCAGATGTTACGCGTTCTGAAAATGATGGCAACAATGCTACAAGGGTTGTTATTAACGGAAAGGAAGTTAAATGTGATAAAACAAAAAACGAAATGTCTATTGCTATAAATGTAAATGTTAATGTTAATAAGTAAATAAATTAAATTTCATTAATTATAAGTTCATTATTTTTTCATTATTCTACTAGTGAAATAAAGTTACTTTATTCCACTAGTGGATAAAGTATCACTTTAGACAGTTCATATGTGTTGATAAAAGTCCGATTATAAGATTGTGGATAAATATATTTATATTATCGACATTTTTATTTAGATATGTATTTAATACTATAGAATATTATTAATCAGTCTTAACATATTGAATATTTTATCGAAGTGAATGTGTGAATTCTTATTTTCGGAAAGTAGTAAGTTTCGATTGGCCATAGTTAGGATTCTACTGAATTTCTACTATTCGAGATCGCGCCTAACTAGGACGAAAAAACAATTTCATATGCATATTGACTTCTCACGAGATACCTATTCATGTAGCAATTAACAAATAATAGAAAGAAAGTCGTCCGTCCATACGTCAGGCGGCGATTATTAAAAAATTCACATCTTTGATGATAAATTATTCCTTGTCCCTGCGATCTTTGGTGAAAAAGACAGCGATGTGGTCGGTTATTATTTGCGCCAGTGGTATTTTACTAATTTAATTATTGCGTTTTAAACTACACATATTCCTTAGAATAAATAATTTTAAGGGCAGTTAAGGTTCATGTAATGAAGAAATTTTACTTAACAATGTTAAATAAAAATAAAATTTATTTTAGTGCATTTAAAAAATCAAGATTATTATACCTAGTACCTACTTTGTAAAAATTTATATTTACTTTATAAAATAAAGCAATTAATATAAACAAATGTAAAGCAAAGGTTTTTTAAAGTCGTAAGATAAATTTCCATCGATTAATGAAATAGTATAATAATGAATTTAGCACAATTTGATTCTTTTTTAAATACTTTATAATAGTACAAAAGATTGAGAAAATCTAATCGATAGATTGGGTTCAAGAACCAAATAGGCAAGGCAGTAAGCCAAGAAAATTGTACATTTTAAAATAGCAATAACATTATTTCATACTATTCTAAATTAACCGAATAATCCATTAATTACACAAACCTACAAATGTTCTAGATTCGTGACCAATTATGTTAATCGAAATCAAAACTTCTTCGCTCTCAAAAGTTAAGATTTCCCACCGAGATTATTTTCATATTATTTTATATTCCATCCCTTAAAACAGCGAATTTCACGACTGTAAAAACTTACCTCAATTTGTAAAACATTTTGCCAGATTACAGGATTAATTACAATTATTAAAACAGCTTGGCTAATTAACGACGGTATTTTTCAATTTTGCTTCAAATTAAAATCTCTAAATTGTAATCTGACGCACCTACGTCTCTATCTCCCGCAGAATGAAAGCTTTTATTAGTAATTTATAAATTTTATACCTTTCTATTATTTCATGTTACACTGTTATGCGAGTACCACTTATCTAATCGATACGTTTAAAATATCCCAACGCATCATAAGGAAGACATAAATTGTTCCGAAAGTTTAACATTTTCACCAAATCTGGCTATGGTGGAAGAGTGCGCTCGCCATCTGGGAGAAATGCAGATCCAACAGCATCATATGTTGTATGGAGCAAAATTTCTTTTCTCCCTCCTTCCTATCAGCATTAGCCTGAACAAGACGGAGAATCTCATTAGAAAGAGCAATCATTTACAATCCTGTGCTATGGACTTCTATAGAAATGAAAGTGATTCTTGCATTTCTTTCAGTGCCAATGTTAAACTTCCCAGAGCAAGGTCGTTAGGTGCTACATGATATAGGTAGTGTTGAGTTTTAGTTTTATTTACTCGCGAGCAAAATGAAGGACCTCAGAACTGTAAGTACCCTCTATTTACTTTACTGATTATTTTATACAAAACTTCAGTTCAGATAAAAAAAATATACTTTTATATTGCAAAATATATTTCTGTTTCTACAAAGGGTCATAGAAAATATTTACTTTAATTTTTATTTTGGATGAACATAGTCAAACAACTAAGAAATATTTTATATTCTGTAATTATTTTTCCAAGGAGTTTAAAAATGTATTTGGGGGGAAAATCCATATATGGTGTATTTTTAGAAAACACATCTGATATAATTCAGTATCTTAATACAAAAAGTAAATTATAATGTGAAATTAAAAAGATATCTGATACGAGTTTATCAAATTTATTTTTTTGCACTTAAACTAAAGTAAATTAATTATTTTATTGATTAGAATAACATTTTTTCAGATTCTACTATGCTTGACGGTTGTTAGCATATCTAGTGCAAGTCATCATCCCCAGGTGTATGAGGATGAAGTCGAGTATAGCAAAAATGAAAAAATTAGAAGTGCCCGTGATTCAGAATCAACGTACAGAACTGCACCACATCAACAACCTGTTTTTAATTTTGACACGGCAAGGCAACAAGATTACCTAAAAGTTAGGTACGCGGAACAACAAAAGATGAATACAGTTTTGATCAATGGAATGGCCAAAAGTCATGGACACTTCAGTCAACCCCAAAAGAAGCTATATCAAACCGTTCAAGGAGTTGTGAAAGATGCAGGCGACTGGCAACCATTTGACCCTAAAATTCCTAAACAAAATATAAGAATCATTCCGGGATTGCATCAATTTAAAATTACCAAAGATGTTAAATTATACAAGCCGAGCCTGTTGAAGGTTGGCTTAATTCCAAAAGACGCTAAGACATCTCTGTTAAACACAAATATACCACAGATTGAAGGAGAAAGGAATATACTCAATCCCATTAACGCACGAAATACTGATTTAGAAGTTCAGAGTTCCGAATCCGTGGAAAAGAAAATTGATTTAAGACAAACACCAAATGAGTATAACAAAATTATTTTCGTGCATCCCAATCAACACCTTCAGGAAAATACTGGTGAGAAGTTGAGTCAGGAAAACCCAGATGTGACAATTAAAAAACCGGAAGCAGAACTGACTGCACTGAATGACTTAATCGGGAAAAATCCCAATGTACAGCTAGAAGGACTGAAAAGATTACTCGAGAATAGCGCGTCCGAAGGCTACAATTTTCAAACAAACCAAGAGTCAGATTCCTTTCAAAACAAAAAGCACACAACAATTACAGAAAGTAAAGCCGAGATTTCAAATATTAAAATAAATCCTGAGGATAACTCTCTCAGTATCCAAACACCTCACCTAATTGGGAAAGAATCCTTCGATGATATTCAAAAGCAGCTAGATGAAGCATCAAAAATTCAAGCACAACAGGTCTTGGCAAGGGCCCAACAAGAAGCGCTGGCCCAAGTGGAAGCTCAGCACAAAGCTATTGCCTTGGCACAAATTCAAGCACAGAAGGTTGCGCTTGAAAATATACAAAACTCTATTTACGGCAATGCCCAGGGATTGTCTTCGGAGCAACATAATCAGGAAGATTTTCATGGTATAGCTAATAATGTACAGGTTCAAGCAGTATCCGCAAATCGTAATACTCCTTCGACTTCCCATAACAAAATTGTACATAACCCAGATCATTCTGGGAACGCATTAGAAAATGGCATTTCCGTGAAAAACCTCGCGTCTTATTCTCCTTCAGGAATAAAGTCGCATGTTAGTGTCGGCTCAGGTCCAAGAAAACCGGTTGCCTTATACGAAAACGCTCCCGCGCATGCCTTTGGTTCAAAGGAAGTGCTTTATTATGCCCCGAACCATCACCATCAAGCCGCAGCCCAGCTTCAGGCAGAGAAAGCACTTTTATCGCAAGTTGAAGCACAAAATATGGCTATACTCCACGGGCACAAGCATGCTCCTTCAGCTATTCGTCAAATACTGAAAAAGGAACAAGTTTCTAGTGCTGAACAGGAAGGTGCTTCTAATACACATTCTGTAACAGAGTCTAAACCGGAAGCTACAGCTTATCAGCAGATTATTCTAGAGTCCAAAGAAGCTGAAGACGCAGGAGGGGAACAAAAAGATTACGACGATCTTGACGATGTAAGTAAAACTAAATGTAAAAGTTTGAAGTGGTTGCAAGAAAATGTTTTATCTTTTCCTCTGCACAAAACAACAATTTACTCGGAGACAAGTAAACCTTCTAAAGCTACCACAAATAATTTGCATGATGAAAAATATACACTAAATCATTTTATAAAAAAGAGGAGTACACAGGACGTCACTAGTTTTGAAATTTCGGGTTCAAATTTCGTAAATAAAGACAGTCCGTTGTCACACGCGTCCAGAAGGCATTTTTATGTTAATAAAATAAAGCCACAGCGACATAAGTATTTTCCGAAACATTATCCAACATTTCATCCAGAAAATTATAAAAAGAAAGTTGTACCATTTCAAAGTTTTAGTACAAGTACACATTTTAATAGCAAGTTACCCGATAAAAAAGATAACAAACCTTTTAATGTTTTGGTTATTAATAATAACTTTATGGGCCATCCTCCTAAAAAACATTATGGTCGAAAGAAGCATAGGAAATACCGAAAACTTTATAGACCGGTAATTTTTTATAAATAATATGGTAGTATATATTTTTTATATGATTATCTGTAACATAAAGAAACAGGAAAAATTATTTTAGATGAATTTTCGGATGAACAAGAAGGGTTTTCATATATGTATTTTATTTTTGCTATGGTTGTTGTGGAAGTCACATAATCTTTTTGTAACTGCTGTAGGGTGGAGAGGGGAAATCCTTTGTAGACAAAACAGAGCAATTTCCTTTAATAAACCTGTTACTATACTTTCTTCTTACCATCATTTATAACTGCAATTGAATTGCTGTATTTCGAGCTTTGAGGAAGTGTACTTATTACTTTGTTTCTTACTGTGAAAGTAAGGAAGAGTTTGAAGATGACTTTTTAAGAATCATAATTAAAGGATACGTCTAAAATTACGATTATTATTATTCCAGCACAGATGAGCAATATAGATAGATTTTTTTAAATTATTTTATTATTTTGTATCTATTCCTACACTGCTTACTTGTAGAAATAAGGGTGCTAAATCTGTTAAAATATTTTAAAATATAGGTATATTCTGTAAATTTTAGGGCTCATATTAATAATGTAAAATAAAACAAAAATGAATAATAAAATCTTTATTGTGTCTAATTGTTAATGAATGAAGTCATCCAAAGCATATGATCGTTAATAACATAGTTATCAGTAATAAGACTGAATTAATATTTATTTCATAAGTAAATATTTTAATAACTATTATTAATTAGAGTGAAGTGTAATATTTATGTGCAATTAAAAATTTCGTGTTAAAATTACCTTAAAATATTAATTCTTTACTTCTTGTAATTAATATGCATGATAATTAAACAAAGCATAAGAAATATTAATTCCACTTTCTTATTACAACTGTTATAAGATCATCCTTTGATGCTATGCTAATTTGAATTACTTTCCCTTAAGTCATATTTAATTAAAATACTACCAAATGACAAAATAATACGTCACACTTTTTAAGCATGGAATAAAGACACAATACAGAAAGCGAGTAGGATGTTTACTCAGGAAATTTTAAACATAGATATTTGGATTTAACAACAAAACATGTTTCCAGAGATCTGTTTATTTATTGTTTTCTTTACAGTTACAACAGGCCTTTTTTCGCGAATGAAGTCCATATGTATGGACTGTTATGGACTGTATGGTATGTTATGTGTACGAGTGAATGCAGAGATATAAACTACCATATGACAACTAAGATCAAAAGAGACAGAAATAGTAACTACAAGTTAGATATTCACCAATATTCAGTCGCGAAAAAAGCCTAATGAATAGTAAATTCAGTAATTTCTCAAACAAATGCTCATTAATTCTAAAGCACTCTAAAAGTGACAAATTTCATCTCACTCTAACACTCATCTCTAACTCATATTTTATTTTTAAATGTTATCATTTTTTATTGTTAAAAGGCATTTGAAGAACATTTGTCATCAATAAATTAAATAGAGAAGAAAGAAATAAATTCTCCAATGGTTTATACCTATATTGCTCTAATCCAACTATCAAAGGAAGAAATTAAAAATGAAATGGATTTTAATTTCCTGGTTATGAAAAAATAGTTTTTATTTTCACTGTTTCCTCAAGAAATAATAATATATAAATATAATCCGGTCAGTAACACTGGGCTAACGAATCAGTGGCATGAAATATCAACTGTATATCGTTACAAATTCATATAAATGTACCAGTGTGGAAGACTGTCTCTTGATCGATGAACCTATTAAGTTTGGCGGATCCTCTAATTATAATTCCAATGTAAAAGGGTTTTCCCATAATCCATTTTAGATTAATCCTTGTTAGAAATTTTTAGAGTGAATGACTAGTCATTCTCATTTCATTATCCTGCTGCTTCTTCAGGATTTATAATTTTCATGCGAAACGTATGCCTGCAAAATTTAAAACAATGATAAGAAATATAAAAATAATTCATATTGCTTATAAATTAAAAAGTATTATGATGTCATGTCTGTAGAAAAATGCTTTTGTATGTGATGCGTATTTTTCTATAAAATATAAGATAAAATAGTGCTATTTTTGGCCCTACTTTAAAAAATAAAATATTGGCGTTAATGACTTTAACAATAGTACAAATTGACATTGGTATATTTTTTTTTAAGTGCAATAACAGTTTTTGTTTTTGAATAGAACAATGTACTTTTTTACTTAATCAGATATAAATTTCTTAATTTCTTAAATCTAATGATAACTTGATTTTTACGAGAAAAGTCAACAATGTTTAATTAGCAAACAAATCGTGTTTATGTTTTCAGATCCCTTGATATACAATTTCATAAATTCTTGGCATGTTACGTGGTATGACGCCACTAACATCAGTCATTTTTACAAAACACTCAGTATGAATAAAAAAGGAAACATTATAAACTCAGATACGAGGCTTTGTTGTAATTGTAGAAACCCTTATTTTAAGAATACTTAACTATCAAAAAATCTATTCTTATAACTAACCAAAAATCGATAATTTAATATCCTATAGAAAATTATTAAAATGCTCACCTTCACCATGTACTTACATATTAAAACTTGCTGATGTACCACCAAAAATGTATTGCCTCTAAACTCTATCTTGAACCTGGTACGGTTGTTGATGTACTAGAGTATTGTTCCTATAGAAGCATATTTATATGCAAGTTCATGTCACTAAATAACTAATCAACCAAGTGGTCACGACACTACAAAGCAAATGACAGGGTTTTCATTTACGGTGTCACATAATTCATGGTTATTAATAAATTATTTACGAAATACACTCACTTGCACTTTCTTCCCATAAAAGAGTATGCAGGTACTTTCACATGAAGGCTATAAAGTTGTTGACGAAATTAGTATGAAGTTTATTACTACGACAATGTTTATGGAACTAGTAGGTATCTAATTTACATTTCACGCATTTTTTACATATGTATGTGTTGCTTTGCGATGAATAGAAATGTTGAAAAAGTGATGTTAGTAGATAAATTTAATTATTAATTAAAATAAAAAAAAATACTTGAGAAAGCAAAATTTCATGTATGCGACATACCTATACATATACTAATTATATAATGACAGAGAAATGGACACGTAAGTTGATGACAGTGAAATTCATGGTCGTGACTTCAAAAATAGCTAACAAGTCGGTATATTATGATTTTGAGTTCATTACATCTCAAAAAGTAAGACAAACGATCTAATTATTTTATCCAACACTTGTATAAATGTTACTATAATTTCTTTGGGTTTAAAGGAATAATGTGGCTTATAAGTCACTAGTGAGTTGTAAGTCATAAGTCACTAGTAAGTTATGACATATAACCCACTTATAGAAATCATAAAAAGACTATTTGGTTTATTTTTCTAGTTTTTATTAGAAAACCAATTTGAAATAGTAATAAGTCAACAAATAACCTAAAATGCTACAAACTTACAATCTACTGGTCTTCCGAATTTAGAAATTTCAATGTTCTTGTAAACTCTCAAAGTTGACATCAACATGGAATATTTAGTCCACAATGTGGATGGAGCTAATTTCTCACTTAAGATTTCTCCCAGACACTCGGTTTGCTTGTGGTAGTCGATAGTTGTAAATTATATACATACAGAATATTGGTGAACAAAAATGAATTGTGACTAAGCCGTTGCCAGCTTGAATAGAAACTGTAAATAATTTACTAATTATTTTAGAAAACATAACATAAATGGAAATATGATTTGATAATATTTATGGTAACTTAGTACTTCCTTAAAAGAGGTCCAGGGTTTAGTCTTAGTTTAGTCACATCAGGAACGTGCTCTTTGGTCTTTTTATGCCAAAAAGTATTAATGAAGCAGAGATCTAAACCCACTATATTTCCAGACACATCTTGTATAAACTAAATAAAAATCACATTTTTTCAAATATCTCTGAACATGTTTTGTTATGAAGCTTGAATTAACGATTTAACTAATTAGTTGCAAAAATTGACTGAATACAAATTTATTAACAAACAGAGCTTCATAAAAGTATTCAAGAGTCTTCAAATATTCACTATGCAATTTTTTTCTCGAAAACTAAGCCAGTCGAATTTCTACTACTTCAATCTTTACAACATATAATTTATTTAGAACTAATTGGCATTATTTTAGTTACAGTACGCAGCTAAATATGCATTCGGATATAGAATAAAGGACGCCAAAGAAGGAAACGACTTTGGACACGAAGAACGTAGAGATGGAAAAAATTTGGAAGGCAGTTACCACGTTCTGCTACCTGATGGTCGACTTCAAAAAGTTGAATATTATGCTGATAACAGCGGATATCACGCGAAAGTGACGTACGAACACTTAGCTCACGAGGAAACGAGCGCCTGATTCTGATGAATTAAAAATGTCTTTTGTTTTTGTTGTATTTTAATTTATTTTATTATTTATAGTGAAAACTATATAATATTTGTATATATCATGATTATTTATACATATGTATATTTTTTAGTATATTCTTCTGATACCTACATAATCTACGAGTATAAATTGACGTCAAAAATATCAAGGTTTTTGTTAATTTTAGGACAGTATCCCAGTTATCAAATTTCCATCTTCTATATTCGAAATAGAAATATTATCTGATTTTTTATTTACATTTTAATTTTATTTGACATGAAACATTTTTCTAGAGGACTTAACCATCTAATCATTAACTCTTAATACTATTAAGTAATGACTGTTAATCTTTACTCAAATGTTAAGGGCAAGTGCAATAATAAAAGTAACTAGTAAATATATCAAAGTTAATTATAAAGTACTTACAATAAAAATAATAAAGTATTATTTTTAGTTTCTGTATTAAAACCGTTCGGGAGTTTTTTTTTTTTAGGTCAAAATAATTACTACTTAGCCGGAAATAGAATATTACATTTATAAATATGACTAAATGTAATAAAAATGTATTTTCGAAAAGTACGCTGAAAAAAATTGTGATTATGATGATACTAAGGACATTAATAGAAAATTAGGAGAAAAATGAGTTAATAAATAAAATACCTACATATTTATTAAGTGAGTCTACTAAAACTTGAGTATCGTTTCTTAAACCCTTGACATTAATTTTTAATAAAGAGTGAGAAACAGAGAAAAGTGAAAATTCAGCTCATTGACATTCTGAACCCTCTTTTCCATACTAAAATCTAAATTATAATTAAACTTCTCTGTTTTATAGTGAAAGGAGTAAAAATTGTGAAAAGTGGGAGACCACACATTTTTATGTACCCACTTTTATATCCAAATGTTGAATTACACATTACATAATATATCTTACATTTACAACTCTCTGTGGTTAAATAAATTCAGATTTCCTTTCTCATTATTCAGTTTATTGGTGTTTTCTTCCGTTATAACTGTAATTAATTCAATATTCATAGCTCCATTCTATTATACATTTTTTGTTTTACATCAAACTATGCTTCCCCATAAATAAACCTAATCAGACATATATAATTGCATAGAATTTCTGAACAGCAAACCTCTTGAAACGTATCGAGAATGTTCGCTTCTTCTTCACAGGAAGCTCGAGTATGCTGGAAATGTCCTGAGAAGATAAATAAGGATGCAAATGGTGACGCCTTTTCAATATTTAATCTGAGTTGTTTTACTAACCATCGCTGTACTTGATAATGCTAATATGTTCATAAAATACGAGCAGATTATTAATTAGTCTTAAGCGGAAACCAGATAGTTGTGACTAGGACTTTGTGTTGGAATTTAGATTAAGTGCGGCTTCACCGGAATATTTTAAATTTAATTTAGGAAGAACGAACACAAAATTGGAATTAAGAAATCAATTTTAATATGTCAGGTATATGTTTTTATTTATTACTAGCTGTTTTCACGGGATTGTCGTGGTTCTATGTACAATTCAATAATGATTAGAGCATATATTGTTGTTTCTCGCAATATCAGCGTTTAGGAGCCTGTGGATTAGATATCTTTTATACCTCGAGTTTTATATCCAAGAACTTGGTTTAACTTCATTTGATAAGAGCAAAAAAGTAAATTTTGGAATTTGTTTGAATTAGGCTTTGAAAGAGTTCATTTTGACATCAGACCGTTAACCAAGGTAAACAATGATTTATTTATGCAAATTTTTTTCACGAAATAGTAGAACATGTTTGTTGTAGTGTCCCAATCAGTTTTTCACAACGATAGTATTCGATTGGTCTCTAATAACTACAGCCCATAACAACAGATTTCGGTACATATTAAACTGGTTTGTAACACGTTTTCAGCAATGGTTTCAGTTTTCAATGAGCCTCACGCATAGATCTTGTGGATTTCTGTTTTTGGATCGTAAACAGTGCCATAGAAATTGAAAATAAGGATGATGAATTCAGGTATTTTCCAGAGTTCGCGAAAGGTAGAACTCGTATGTAAAAATCTTGGTTTCTATAGAATTAAAAGAAAAAAGAGAATTGTTAAGTAAGATTTTCAATATGTGCATCTTGAACTTCAATGCATTATCTGAAATTGCTCAAACACTGTACTCTACACTGTACTGTATTGCTGTACTCAAAATAACATGTGGTGATTATTTCTAATGATGTCGGCGTATGTAATTGTGCGATTTAATAATTCTCCCCTACTATTTATAGGAGTTTGATAAACAAGACATTCAAGATGAGCCCAAAGAAAAAAATAGAGAGGATTAAAATCGGGAGACTGAGGCAGCCACGGAAAAGGACTACCATCGATCGGGAAATGTGGTATTTTAATAAACCCTTACTGCCTTGCTAAAATGGGGTGGTGCACCATCGGGCATAAGCCACATATTATTTCAAATATTGAAATGGACCTCTGCCAATAATGGGTCAAGGTGATGATATTGAATCAACAAATGGTGTCAAAATGATTTATGACAAATATCTAACTGCTACATACTTGTTGACAGTTATCTGAATTTCCAAGATTCTTTTAAAAATGTTAATATCGCATTTTTGATACAATAAATGTATGTTGATTAACAACATTTGACATTGACTTGACCGAAATGTGACTTTGTAGGTCTAAGCTATCCCCGAATTCAGTTCCTCCCAAAAAAAACTTATATACGCAATGGTTGAAATTCAATACAAACCTTTTCTTTAGTTTGATTTTGAAATGACCTTGAATTGACTTGAAGGTGACCCTTAAGGTTACGCTATCTCCAGATTCAGATTCTGCGAGCCCAAAAACCTATACACTCATTGGTCAAAATTCAATACAAGTCTTTTCTTCAGTTTGACCTTGAAACAACCTTTACCTGACCTCCAGGTGACCTTAGATAGCTCAGTTATCCCCGAATTCAGGTTCAGCGATCCCAACAGCATTGTACCTACTTGTCAAAATTCATTACCTGCTTCAGTTTTTGAATCCATCAACTTGAAACTTCGTGAAGCTTACTCAGTCCTACACCCAAAATCACATACTTCCCTCCTCTTTATCTCTGAAACTATTCATTGGATCTCTTTGGGCTCATGACAACTTTGGATCAGAAAGTCAAAAACTATAACATACTGCAATTTCAAGATCGACTGGGACCCATTTCCATTGATTTTGTGCGAGGTTCTTTCATTGTTGTCATAGTAACGACTTAAAAATTATAATTGGAAATTGTTTTCAAACTTCCTTCTTTGAAGGCGAATAACTCCACAAAGAAGCTCGATAGGATTTTTTTTTGTTTATGAAGTACTACAACTATTTTGAGCTCCCCTGTATACCCCTTCATTTTTGACATGACCTTTCCGGACACCCTGTATATTATTTTTAACATTTAAAAAGGAAAGCAGGAAATTAATAAAATATTTATTTTTCAGACTAGCCATTACAAAAAATAAATTATCTTATAATATATTTTTCGTTGGTATATTTACAACTCCTTATTTTAGCTTTGGTGCAAATTTTGTACAATAATTTTACAAATTTAACAATGTTTTATATACATTTAATTACATATTTTACACTTTAAACAATAAACTGTTGGTTTCTTTATCACAAAACTATTCCCCATTATAAATTTACATCACAAACTCATTTACACAGTATTAGCAGTAGAAAGGCTAGCATTGCTGATAACCTCACTCCCGGTGAATGGATGGCAGCCGAGTTGTCTAGAAAGGAAAAAAATAAAGTGTTACTTACATGCATACACTGTCAAACGACAAGCCAAAAAAACTATAATGAAAATGTTGCATGTAATGTTAGTTTTGTTAACTACATATTATGACTCCAGGGTTACCGCTATGCAGAAAATCAAACACTTGGGAATAACAGGAATACTCAGAATTTTTTCAGAGCTATTTTTAAAACAAGTCGTTAACACCGAGGTTAATTCACAATACGTAGCCACCTCTGATACAGAGTAACATAGATTATTATAATCAATTTTGAGAAAAATATTTCACTTAATGTTTCAGTATTCTCACATATTCTTAGGCCAGAAAATGCGAAAAATTTCGTACTATGTGTTTGTTATGCTCTAATAATATACGGTTGTCCTAAATTATCAGCCGGTTTTTTAACACGAGAAATAAAGGAATACTTTTATTAAACTATCTTCCTAAAATTGATATGTAATAATAGAAATATGCTCCTTTAAAAATTCACCGCAGATATCATGTTTTTTGCGATATTTTAAAATTAGATCCAGATATCTTATTTTTTAGACTTAGGGCATCTGAAAGTGATTGGCATTTCAACGCCACCGCAATTATCTAAAACAGTTCGATTCACCAAAAGTAAACAAAACTAGGTACTGGTTTCTTCCTAGTCGTTTTGTTATAAAGAGATTTCGAATTTCATTAAAAAATACAGGGTGTTCCATTTAAGTTAACAAAGTTATAACTCTTTGAAGATATCAAAATGTACAGTCGAAAATTAAACACTCGGTATCATATGTTCTAATTTATGGATATTGTGTAAGGTTGTTCCATACGTGTTCTACTCACATACCGAATCTCAAATTAATAGCTAATTGCTGGATTAAAATACAAAGGATCCCGCACATCCTTGCGTCTGTCAAATTTTTCATAAAAATGTCAGTATCTCAAAAATTATAAATTTTAGAAACTAGTTTTATTACACAAAGTGACCATAAAATTCCAAATAGAATCCAAAAAGATAAAAATATATAGGGTGTTTCATTTAAAATAACGAAGATGGCGTCGACTTCCGGTATGAACGGAACTGCTGTGACCTTGAAAATATTTTAGTTGTGTTGCCCCCAGTGACTTTGACAAGCTGCCAAATGTTCAAATTTTTCAAATATGTACTTTTCCAAATATCGGTCGCGGCGATTCCCGGTGGGATACACTGTACATATAAGAAGATTTATAACCACCCTGTATATTATTTGATATAAAACTTTGTTGTATGTAACACATAAGAATAAAGAAAACTGTAAAAATCTTCGACTCACATTAAATGCAACAGAATAACACAAAATTTCGACAGCATACGGTCAATACATGAAAGTAATGAACATCTGACATTCCCATACCAAGTTTGTTAATAAACACTACATATTATACAAATCTGTTCCTATACCTTCCGTAATGTTTGTACTGTAGAAATACTCTTCAGTTGAGGTAAAGTTGGTCATATTCCAATACACTTCTTCATCTAGATCATATTCTTTTATCTCGACTGTATAAAATTAGTATCACATTAGGGTTAGAATTTTGTTAAAAATATTAAACAAATTGAGAACTTCGCTTCTAACTGCTTTTGTAAGCTCTTTATGCATAATAAAGAAAGATGGGTACTTAGAAGATTTAATAACTGTTTTGAATTTGAAAATATTACAATAATCTCTTAATCGTTGTTTTTAATTTGTAAAATAAAAAACTAAAAACGAAGTTCCACTTTAAATATGTTACGTTGTCTAAATTTTGTGTTTATGTTTTGCCATTATTGACTTTAGAATATTTTTTTGCAATATAAATTAGTTTCCACTTTTACATTAACTAACAATGTACTCATAAAGACCTACAAACTTTTATATTCACTCATTTCATTTAGCAACGATGCAGTAACTTTACACTTTAGATCAATAGTAATAAAATACTTGAAAATGGGTTTACGTGAAATTCAACAGAAATAAAATCCTACATGTATCAATTCTTTTACATTGCAAATTGTAAATCTATTATATCAAGGTTAAGTTCTATTATTAACGTAAATTCTTGGTGACTAGAAGTTATACTTTTCGCAAAGAGAAAGAAAAATAAACAATAGCGTCAATTTTCTTTTCGATTAACATGAATGAAAGACAATAATTTGCAAAAGTTTATTTGACGTCGCAAAGAATCTTTTGTGCTATCCTGAATTGTAAATACTGTCGCGAAACTAAAAAACTAAAAACACCATGAGGAAGTGACGTAAGTGTAACACAAAATGACATCAGACTGCAACCAAAATTGTTTCTGTGATGCCGCTCTAGAAAATGTCTGTTTCCGATAACTTTTTAACTCGTTGACTGTCAGCAGAAGTTTTTGACGTTTTTTACTCATATTTTTACAACTCTTTAAGTTGTTTAGAGACGAATAGAGATGAAAGTGACGAAGAAAACATTCTGTATGATATTAAAGTAGTAACTCCTGCCGCCAGTGATGAATTATTACCAATGAAATCCAGGAAAGCTTACCAAAGGCATATGAATCTTTCGAATAAGGGTGCGAAAAAAATTAAATGGTAGCAAATGAAGATGTTTTGCCGCTAATTTATCTGCAATATCAAACACGCTTCAGTCAGTCAAGTGTATGGAGTCTACATTCGATGCTTAAAACAATGTTAATAAGAAGAACATTGATATTAGCAAATTTCCGAAATTAATGCCTTTTCTAAGGAAAAATTATGCTTTAGTAGACAAGAAGAAAACGAATTTTTAACGGAAACGTCGAATCATGATTATCGTGTTAATATTTTCTATAATTATAAGTGGTTACATTCGAAATTTTAACATTTGTCCAAAAAAAAAAAACAACACACATTATACCTGTTTGAGTGCACTGAACAGAAAATGTTTCTTGAAAATAACTACGTATCTAAAATTACACTATCCAACAGAATTTTTGATGAGATAAAATTTGTAGAAACATCGTTGTCATACTCGGCATAAAATTTCATTTAAAATATAGTCGAATGATGTATATTCTGCATCCAAAAAGGTGGAACGTTTACAATTTTTTATGCTTATATTTTCTCGTTCACCATTGCCCCAGATGTACTTAATAAACTCTATGAAAATGGAATTAGCATCCTTACTTGGACCAGAGATGTTTTAGTTCGGTAAAAGTCAACTTATAACAACTTTAAAAAAATAGACTTTGTTTAATTAATTTTATGTCATTAATTAGATTATTACCTCCTTGATATATCACAGCTTTCTCTTCCAAGTAGTCGGTACCGGGTATGGTTAACTCACATACAAATTTTGTATTTCTTGGAAAATCTTCTAGATTTGGAAAGAAATAAATTGCAGTAAGGTTGTAATATTCGTTCTCATCCAAATTATACTCTATAAAATTTTCTCCAGTACTGTTTGATATATCTGTTTTATTGTTTCTGAAACAAACAGAAAATGCTCATATTATTTTATGAATGGTCTAAATAGTATTAACTACTTAGAACAGTCGATACGATATTTGTTGAGATAGAATTTCAAGAAGACCCCTGCGTCACTTTCTTGGAATTAAGCGCATTCGACACCCGAGGTAGGAAGACATTGGCGGCGTGGCGTTCACCGTAGCAGCTTACAGTGGTTTGCAATTACGAAGCCGTGTTTCTTCTCTATCAACAAATATTGTACAGACTGTATTATCTTTAATATTACTTATTACTATTATCTACGTACCCTTCATACAAGTAAATGTTCATTTCAGGTTTCGGAAAAACTCCAGAAGTGGAACAGCTCACTATTTTTTCGTCTTCCATTAGAGTTGCCTCTAGCCCAGATTGCGCAGGAACTGAAACGAAATGGTAACATAAAGAGAAATAAAAAGTGTAAACTGAAAAGATTTGTTGAAATTGGAGACTAAAACTGTAAATGTTTGTTCAAGCATTACACAATTATTTTAAATTTAGACAGTACAATTTTAAGAATTACATTAAAAAAATTGGTGTAATCCAATTTTCAAATATTTCCTTGAAATTTATGATGCGTTCATGTTCTTCACCAAAAATATACTTAAAATTTCCAAATCCACTTTGGTTGGAGGCTTTCCGGATGCGCGTTTCTCATGTAAATCATTTTTACGATTACGTTTTACTAAAACGATAAGTTATATCGAATTAAATTTTTTTATTATGAATTAATAAAGCTTCCAAGTAAACTAAATTTGGATATGACTGACTGAAGATTGTGAAAATTCATTACAAGTACGGAGAGTGTGTAGCTGAGACTGTGTGCAAATTAGATACGTGGAATTTTCAGTAAAAGGAATGCCCGATTGAAACAGGTTAAATTTTTTAGAGTGTCATAAAATTGAAAAAGAATGAGGTTAAATAGTGAGTCACATATCTTTTTAAATATGTACGATAGTTGACAAAAAATTATACATCTTGTATAAATGTGGTCAGAAACGGTGCATGCTACTTTACGAATTGCACACTGGAATAATAATTCCACAAAAGATACAATTTCAAATTTCTTTGTCAGAAATTAACGAAGGGTAACGAGGTGGCACGCGCTAAAATATAACATACCTGCGTAACAAAAGAGTTTTATGCTGCAGTGAAAACTACGTACATACAGAGTGAATCACTGATAAATAAAGAAGATTAGGTGTTAATATGTTTCTTGTCTACTAACTTTTGCTTCTAACTGAGGCTATTAAAGGTTACGAAAATCGTACAATAGCTACCTATTCGTAGAAAATACGTCAATTTATTGCATAAATAAGAAAATAGGATTCAGTTATATATTTTAGGTCTATTTATACACATCAGTGCCGTGTTAATCCAGTATGAGCGTCAGTTAAAAATAAAATATCTTTTAATTATAGTACGTCGGCAATATTTGTGTATTTTTCATTGATGAACTCATGCGACTCAATGTTTTTCCTTTGTCATATGTTGATTAAAATGGATGAAAAATTTATCGAGTCGGTACGGAATTTTCAACTATATGTATGCTTTGTCACAAAAAACAAACATGGATACCAGTTTTAAAAATAATATTTAGAATGATATAGGAAAAGAATGAAAGTAGATTGTAATTTTATTTTCAAGTATCTAGATCTGTACATTTTCATTCAATTTCATCCATACTTTTGAAGCGTGGCCCACTCGCTCCCGAACATCCTGTAGATGCTTCAGCATTAAAGTGTCATCGGCCAATTTGGGCTCAAATAAGAATTCAACAGTACCTAAACGGTATTTCATTTCAATTTATTTGCTCGTCAGCACAATATAAAACATTGTCAGCTGACGCTGCTTAGAGATAATGGTTGATTTAAAAAAAGTTATTAACTCTTTTATTACAACAGTCCTGCAAGTAAACAAATGAAACGTTGCATACCTTTTTGATAAGCACATGACGAATTATGCTAGGGTACATCGGTATAGATGAAAGAATTTATCTAGTTAGTGCAGATATTTCAAAATTTATTTTAATGAGTTTTGTATAAAGAAATACACTAGGACAATTTATATGAATAATAATAATTATTTATCTTAGGAAAACAATCAATTCATTTTTTTTTCAATTTGACTTCATTCTAATTTGTTTTGTTTATATTAATTTCATCTCCCAAATTTTTAATATATTTGATCAAAACTATAGACATTGCCTAGCGCCAAAATAAGAAAAAAAACTTGTAAGAGTAACATGCATACCTAATGTATCTACATTTCTACTAATTCAGCTGATAACTAAATACTTATATTTTCTAGAGATTACGTACTTACTATAAACAATAAGTTGCTTCGTCTTGGTGTCCTCACTGAGGTAACTGCTCACTTTGCAAGTGTAGTTTCCTGTTAAATTCATGTTAACATCAAATATCCTCAGGGCTCTATACCTTGTATTCGAGTCATTGGTCGCAACATATTGAACATCAATGTGGTCTTTTAGTTGGCCCATAGCGTACCCAGGTTTATTAGAATCTGGTATCCACTGATAGATCACTTGGTCGTTTCCATTGTAAAACCATTTTATTTCCAGATCCCTTTCATCGGTCGCCTCGAAATCGCAGTCTAAGATTACATCTTCCGTGCTTCCATATTCCACGGAATTCGGACCTCTTACTTCCGTGATACTAAGTGCAGCATATACTGAAACAAATTTATATATTTTAGGCAGCTTTGTCTATTACACAAGGTGACCCTGAAAAGCATCGATAATTCTTGACCTCAGGTTCCTTGGATCAAAATAAGACCATTTAGCCTTATTATTGGTAATTTTTAAAATGGTTCTGTTATATTGAACGCATAAAATTATTTGGAATTTCACCAAACGAGATTACCCTATCTGCTTGAAGAGTTACCGATAGCACTACGAATTAATATGATTTTTATATAATGGGGCTTCTCTCAATTTTGCTTTATCCGTATGGCAAGAAGGTAGATGAACACTATCCTAACAGGTGGATAGGTAAAAGAAATAATGACCCGTTAAAATGGCCACCTCAATCCTCGGACCTAAACCCGTGTGATTATTTCCTTTAGGGAGCGTTGAAGACCAAAGTTTATAGCTTTTCAATAAATACAGAAAACGAATTATGGGAAAGAATACAAAATGAAATTAATGTTATGAGAAATAATGTACAATTATTCGATAAAATTCATTTTAATTTCCTTAGAAGAATAAATGCCTGCGTTCAAGAGCAAGTAGTTCACTTTGAGCATTTACTATAAAAATGTGCAGTTAATTTTGTTTTTTTAACGCGAAGCATTTTCATTATTATTCCCTGCTTTGTGACTGCAGTTATAAATTATTTTTTAGTAATCTGAATTTGTGCCTACATTTAATGTATAAAAATGCCAATTTTCCTCGAAATCCAAAAAGATATCAAAGTTTTGTAGAGGCAAAAAGTCTTCTAAAATTGTCCTTATTTTTAAAAATATAAATTCTGGCCTCACAAAAATGTTACGGCATAGCCAGTGGGCACAGACACTAGAAACAGAACATCCTGTGTATGTATTCTCACTAAACTCTATATTTCCATTGCCCTTATATAAAAATACATGTGTACCAAATTTGAAATTTCTAAGCAAAACAGTTTTCAAATTATTTGAAAAAAACTAGGTCATCTGTTCTATATTTAGAAGGTTTATATCTCAGTAGGCGTGAACTTTTGTATATAGGTAAGTTAGGCTAAATAGGCTTATTTTCATGCAAGGAAGCTTGATCAAGCGTTGCCCATACTTTTCAGGGACACCCTGTACAATTAAAATGGGTTGTAAAATTGTTTAAAAATGTGGTATTTACATTTACTTGTAAGGAAATAGCCAAATACAAACAATTAAGTGTAATTATATGTTATCTATAATAGAAGTTTACTAGCGCAAGAAGTAGTTATTAACACGTTAAAGACTCTAGAAAGAATTTTTCCGTAAAAAAATGGGGCTTAAAAAAACTGGGTCTTATTGACCCTAGTGTGAATTTTCTTTTAAAGTGCTGTATTTATTTATTTCTCCTTGTGTACATTTTAATTTTTTTAGTTTGCTTACGTTTATCATGATGCTAAAAAGGAATAAGTTAATGCCTCTCATTGTTATTTAGCCCCAGTAGACTAAGCGGAATCGTTAGATTTAACTGAAATAAAGTGCCATATGGTCTCGTTTGTGGGAATATCAGATATCAAATTTCAGTTTAACATACGGTTTAATTACAAAAAATATCTATCGGATACCTTTCGTGACAAATAAGCTGTATCCTGTTGTTATCTTTTAAAAACTATAAAAAATTAATCAGCAAATTTGTTAGGGAGATGAAAATAGGTGACTAATAATATAAAGATTACACATATCTGAATTTTCCATGGAACCAGGTGCATAGCTATATTTAATTTAAAAAAAGTATGTTTGCAGCACCAGTATAATAAAAAACACCAAAATATTCCACGACGGTTAAACAGATGCTTGGAATACTTTTGCCAGCACACCACTCAACATTTCAGTCAACTGTAGACTTATTTTTTGTTTGCTGATTTGAAGTATAATTCGATATTCGTTATTGTCGAAATTGCGGGACTCCCTGAAGGATACTAAAATTAACCACCAGTTACCGCGAGTTACAGTTGGACCATTGCCATGATTATAAATAAACTTGCAATTTTTACAGATTTATTCGTTCCGTGATTTCATTAACAGTCCGACCACCAACCAAATGTTTACATTTTCATATTTGAGGTGGGTTTATACCAAGCTAATTAAAGAACTTAATGGGGTGCTAAAAATACGTTTTGGTTAATGTACTAGTACCTCCTGCAACAATTTTATCTGTTTGTAAGTTCAAAAAGAACGCCACCTTTTATTAGGATTAAAAGTACAACGATTTTCATCGTAAAATTAATACAGATTGGCAGGAAACATCTTGTAAGATATACTTTGATTTCTAACAAAAAAAATGACTAAAATAAAACTACATATTATGCTTATCGGAATCCGTGCAAAACCATATTAATGGATATATCTCAGTGTGTATTTGCTTCTCATATAACCCCAGGAAAATGTGGCCATACAGCGATCACTTATTTCTGACATAAAAACAATTAACAGAGAAAGCTGCCTCAACAGCTGCGTACCAACCTGGAAAAAAATAGCTAATATTGAGAGAAACCTTGAAGAACCTAGGCAATAGAATATCAAAAAGTTCATTGAAACTGATAAAAGTTAAGAAAGTTGCCCTACAAAGTGTTGTACAAGAATCGATATCAGGCACAACAAGGATGAGACAAGCAATGACAGTTTCAAAAAGCACCATGAATAAAGCACATCTTTTTAAGCGTCAACCTCTTCAACCAGCGCAAGACCTATTGGAAGTGGGTTTTATAGCTTGATACCTTTTTGCTTGTACTACTAATAAAGTTACGTTTTACCCAAAGAAAATTTTAGAGGTATACATCAAAGGCATTTTCAACAAGAATTCAAAATTAGGATAGGTGTAAGGTTTCTCACCAAATTTCTGTCAAGAAATTTGGTTTACATACGATTGTGTACCTATACGGTTCTCACAAAATGTATGAAGACTTTTTAATAATGTATGTCCAGGAAATTGGATTAGTACAGGTGGATACGCACTTTTCCTTAGTAGCCAAAGCAGCCGGATTTAAATCCATATGACTTTTTTCTTTGGGGAGTCCTTAAAATGGAAGTTTACAAAACAAAAAATGAAAATGGTGGTAAATTATGGAACAGTTTAAACGCAACTGGTGCTCTTCGTGATGTAACAGGTATACGTTTCAATTTTCTATGTAAAATAAGAGTTGCTTTACAGTAAACGACAATTATTTCGAACACTTGTTATAAAAACTTTAATTTTACTTTTTATTATATCGTTTTTGGTTATTTGGTGTAGAACCAGCGGTATTACAGAGACACACACACATGGGTTACTTCTTTAGGTACTTTTATATAAAACTGTTTGTAAAAATTATAACGACTTCATAAGTATATGAGACCATTCAGAAGCAGAAACTAGAAAGATCCCAAAAGATAATATTTATATAATCCTTCCAAGTCATTGATTTGTATCCTTAAAGGAACAAAAAAGCTCACATAAACATCGTTGTAAAGATCCTTCGTTCTCCATATCAGTAATCGATTTGGTATTTTAAGCTTCAATTTTTTTCGGAACATCAAACTGAAGATCTTTCTACTTGAAATCTAGCAATGTTGAGAACAATTAATAATTGACAAAAGGCATTATTGGTGAGAAATATAGAGATAATTAAGAAATTCCGTCACTTTTCTTAAATGATCCACAAGTGTGGAATATATTTTCAAAAAAGAGAGTCGCAGGTCCTCATGTACGCCACCGAAGAAAGAAATTAAATGTTTGAAAATTATTTTTATTGTTTTGCGATGCGCTTACAACATGTATGAAATTAGATTCGGATAAATTTAATATCAACGCGTAACTTTTAAACGAAGCATTTTTAGACTCGGGTAAGTTACCTCAGAGTCTGCGGTTGCTGTATGACCAGTGTTTCTTGGGACACCCTGTAGTTTTTCAGTTTTTGATTAACACATGGTAATACAAATTGTGTTTCAAAATACAAAAATGCTAAGAATTGTTTTATTTTATTTTATTTGTCTTGTTCGCGGTCATTGTACCTTTTAAACTACTTACGGACCATTATTTCTAAAATAATCTTCATAATTGAATTATAAGTACATAAATAATTTCAGACGGACTGTAGCCTTCTAATATTGGACACGCAGGCAGCATATGCCACTTCATTTCCGGTCAAAATCATTCAGTTTCCGGTATCTACGGTCTGTGATCATACACTCATATGTGATTTTACCCAACTTCCCCTAAAGGGAACTGTTACAATGTAAAGGAAATTCGTGCACTTGTAACTGCCATTTTTGTTTAATTTTTATGGATGTGTGTTTATTGTTATTATTTGAAACTAATTAATGTGCAAAATCAATTAGTTTCATGACGTCCCTTGTTGTCATATATTTCGTAGCTATCTGCTTACATAAATAATCACGTAAATGGATTTGGACTTCTTCCGAAAGAGCTAAACAGTAAGGTATTTGCAGGTGTGAACTAATAGTAAGATAAATTTTGTAAACATGGGGTTGATTTTTAAGGTACTGGTTAAAGCTTGATGGCTAGACTGCGAATAATTTCACATGTGGCACTCACAGTCTAATCATACAATTAGTTTGACTGAAACTCAAAATATTGGTCCAAAATATAACAAAAATTCTTTCCGTGGAGTATATTTGTTCATTGTACGGCGAAAAGATAAAAGAGATTGAAGACAAACCTATGTGCACAACAACAGACGAAAACGTAGAGGACTTTCTAATAGGTGTAAGAAATTTATAATGTCATGGTGACAATATGGCTTGAAACGTCAATTGCAGACATTTACAACTGTGACAATTTATCATGAGATATACAAATCAGACAAATCAGCGCGTAGAATTGATTGCATTTCAAAATAAATTAAATTGGAAAACCCTTTTCCTTCACATAAATTGACCTTATTGATAAATGTTAAACATTTTTGAATATTGGGTGTGACCTCGAATATGTGATATGTCATTGTAAAGATATTCCTACAGATACTTTGCAATACAGAGCAGGGAAAACATAATAATGCAATATTTTGGCAAGTTGCATTACTTGGACATAGACCAGGACTGTATTTTTAGCAAAAGAGAAACATAGTGAACTAATTATCTGAAAATTATTTAAAAGTTTCTCATATACGTCTCTAGGGTCTTTACGACAACATTTCTCAAATTTTAAAGATTTTCGGTGAAGTAAGTTTCATTAAATTTGAATTTAACGTATTTATGAATGTCACTGAAAACGTTTTTCTTAAAAAAAAAACTAAGGAACTCCTTCATTTAGAGATCGCTTTACATAAAAACTTAATATTTTAAAAACAAAAGAAGGATATTAAATTAACTGACAGCTAGGTGCGACAATATTGAATTACCTTATAAACAGGTGCAGAACAAAGAGTCGTAGTTATGAAACGCCAAAGTGTATTTAGTTACAACTGTATTTCGGTATAGAAGTATTAGAATTAATAACAATGAACAGGCTCTAATAAGTACAAACAAGATTTAGATGGTTTTATATTACAAGTAATAAAATAACAGACTAGTGTAATTTAATAGGATAATAACAAGCATTCACCCGCATAAGTATTGGTGGTAATTTCATTGACTACGGACATTTATACACTACTATTAAGTCTGATTTACTGGAACGTATAGACTGCTTAACATGGCACCACCACAGAAGCTAGTGAAATTACAAATGTGTTCTTATACCAGTAAAAGTTGGTATTTTAATTAACAAACGGTACACACTTATTGATTACTATATCAATTAAGAGTAAAACAAGCAAATCTTTTCATTAATGAAAGAAAATCGGTCGGTCTTATGCAACCGATATCTAGTAATGACCAAACGCAATGCAGGCATTACTAGATCGTCCCTGCTTTGGCTGTGATATTTGACAAGTATTTCTTTGTAACTTGGTCATTGCTTTGGCCTAAGTATGTACGACACGACATTATTAAACTTGTTATAGTGGGGATAACGAGTTAAAAAATATCTTCCGAAAAGGGTACAACCAACAACGAAAACAATAATAGTTGCACATTGACAGCTAGAAACGTATGGAATTATGATGTGGGTGTCCCTTAGTTAATAGTACACACCAAAACCAGATCAGTCATGTCGAAAGAACAAGATTTTATGGGACCTAATTATATTCAAGATAAAGGATGTGAAAATTTTATTCATTTGTTTTATTTTTTCCAATAATGTTTAAATAAATCGATATAACAGCACGAAATTAGGGAATCGGGTTTATTTGGGGCGACAAATTAAAATTCATTCATATTTTTTATGTCATTAATAAAGGGCACCACACATTCCGCATCTTTTAAATAGTACAACTTTTATCAGGTTATTTTTAAAGTCAGAAAACACGTTATCTAAGAACAGAGACAGCAGACTCGTTATTTTTTACTTAAATACGATTTTATTGCAGTCAAAGGTAGGTACTTAGGTAGGTACTGACGATAGTTAGATGCCGAAACGTTGAAATAAAAGTTTCACAATACTGAAACTGTTGAAAAGTTGCAGTGACTAAAAGCGTTTAGATTTTTAACAGTATGCGGGTAAAATTGATGTATCTTACAACCAGGGAAAAATGGTTGTTTTTGTATTTTTGTAACTTTCTCGAAAAAATCTGCCGAATTTGAGATAACTCAATTAGAAAGGCCCACAATTTTCTAGTTTCCTCATAACTCAAGCAGTAAGTAGCTACATTTACGAGTACATTTCCATCTGCTTTGAACATACCGTACAAGAGAGCGTTGTCTATAATGAACATTAGTTTATATCATAATTAATAACACTTATGTTGCAGTTATCATGTTTTATTACATGGATGATGTAGGAAATTATTTGTAAAAATATTAGAGCAGAAAAATTTTGAAATAACTATACCTGCCTAATTAAATTGCGTAATAATAAAATTCCTTCCTTGAAGAGAAATTGGCAAACGTATCCAACAATTACTTATGAAATAAGAATGTAAATGTAGTATAGTTAATAGGAATTGCTAAAATATGAATCAAAATATCTTTTAATCTATTATTTTTTTTTACAAGAGACCATAACTTTTATCACTAGGTAGTATTTTGAAACTAAGAAGTTGCTACATGACTTTTGGTCCAATATCAACAGAGTTACGTACCTCATAACATCTTTAAAGCTTTAGAATTTTAACTTTTTTTGTATGTGCAAGACTTTTCAGTAAGCAGTCTCACTTTATTATACCCATTCAACTTGTACTTAGAAGGTTGTTCACCCAAAAAACTAGACCCATTGCATTTCGACGCCTTATAAAATGCGTTTCAAACTTTTGAGGCACATCTTGAGTAGTCTTTGAATGTGAACAATCGGTACATTTTTAAAAATTTAGGGGTAAGGTAAATTCAAACGGCTAACTGAAACAAACCCTCTACAATGCAGTGACCCCTCGCGGTCATGCTTCACTGATTTATGAACCATCTGTTGCCGATAGTGGGATTCAGGGTATGCGATCCTATTCGAACGTGTTCGTAAGATACAGACTTCCCGTCTTCCGGTCGTACTTAGGCACACCCCAAGGAGGCGCGCGTTACACGCCGGCACGTGCCAACGGAAGTCGCAACGCATATCCGCCACAGTCCAATTCTCTTCTGGTGCATCTGTTATGGAGTGCCTTCTCCTGCATACCTTACTGTTTCAAGACGTTGATACATAGATACGTGTATGGATTTTTCTTTCCATGTTTGAAGATAAAAGTACTTCCGGAAAAGAACGTGGAAGGAAAACTACACTAATTAATTATGCTAAATCATATTTTGCCCTCTAATTATTGTCTTGGATTGGTTGAATCTTGTGGATGTTCCAGTAGTAGTATACAGGGTGATTCTCAAATGGTGATCAAAAATTAAATCTCGTATTCTTTGGTGAATTTTGGACGCTTCTTTAAACAGATACAGGGTGTTAAACTTCAAAAAATATTTTAATTTTTTTTAAATACTTTAAAATCTAGTAAACATTGTCCAAAATTTGAGGGCTTTTGTTTACTTCTTTTTGTGTACTTCTTGTTTAGAATGCAACGAAGAAAAAATGGGGATTACCAACTAATACCAGTTAAGATAAAATATTACTTAAGAATATTTAAAGATTTCTTATTGTTCTCTATATTTTAAATAAAAAATTAATCCAAAAATCGTTCTAAGGTTAAATAATAGAATTGAAGTAAATAAAAAATGTTTAGCAAAATACTTTCTCTATTAAAGAAGCAAAATTTGTAATATTTTAAATCAGCACATATTTGTCCATGAAAAAACTTTTGTTTATGGATTTTTCCTTTCTAGGTATCCTAGAAAAGTGACAGCAAGATAAATAAAAATAATTTTTTTTTACCTAAAACCACATTTTCATCTGGTGCATCTGAAGTTGCTTCTATTATTTGTAGCTACTTCTTAATATGTACATTAATGGTTTATGTAATATAACATAAAAGTTCGCTGTATATTTTTTCAATGAGATATATATGCCAAAAATAAATAAGTCAGTTCTTGTTTAAAATAAAACGGAATATATAACTTTAATAATAGTTGTGCGTAAGTCAACATCCCGAAATAAGCAAAATATAAGTACTGCATTACGAAAGTCGCAGAAAATGGAACAGGATAATATAGTCAGAGTCTATGTTATGCGTGGTTTTGGTAATATCTAATAGGTGGTCCTTATAATGACCGCTCCAATTATAATGAAGTTTAAGTGGAGATATTTTACTAGAAAGGACCTGATCATCTTCCTCTTGGATGTGGATGGTATATTTTAGAATATTATCGAAGAAAATACGTGTTACTCTTCACACTTCAAAGGATCTTTTTTCAATTTGTGTTCAATCATCAATTTCGTCTTTTAGCTAAATGTCCATTAGGTACAAAACCCTCATTGTTAACTTCATAATCGTCTTTCTCGTCAGTAAGTTGAATCACTTAACGATTCCAATGATGAAACCCATAAAGAAAATAAAAATGAGAAAGACGATTGCCGAGAAAACCAATTTTTTGTACCTCATGGACAGTGAAGACGAATTTAGTGACGGTGAAAAATGAGTTCGAACAAGATACAACGCTCAAATTGAAGTATGTTGACTGTATTTGATAAAACGAAGAAGTTATTCTGTTTTACTAGTATTAGCTCTGTCCGACTTTAATCTTACTTTTCTGATCAATACGTCATTTGAACCAAAACAAAAAATAAACAATCTAACGTCATTACTCAAGAAATTTGCTGTACAATACGTCGGTCACAAAATTACCGAGGTTTCCGATACTAAATTTAAAAATTTTCTCATTGATCTATATCAATTCTGTAGTAAATAGAAAAACCACTAGTCCATATTTTTAGAGATGAACCAACGTGTGACTATAAACACTACAACATTGCTCAAAATAAATCTGAACAAAAAGTTGTATTCTACAACTTTATTATCCAGACTGTATTCATTAATAGTACAAATATCGTACCAAAACTACCTATAACTGCCTAATTATGTAAAATTTTTTGAAATTTCAGGAAGAAAAAATAGAAAGTAACAGATCACTTTTAAACATGTATAATAAAAACAAAAATTTCAAATTATTGTAACTATTTTACTAATGACTGTTTTACTGCTGTTTTTCTTCAAAGCGTTTGTAAAATGACGTTAACTATTATAATTTATTACGCTAAATTTAAGTACTGTATACGTTCCAGATACATTTCCCATTGATTAAGAATAGTCCGCGAATAAATCGAATTCTTAGTGCGGTCTGTGAAATCGATTTATGCAGTTATTTATTGACGGTGCTTTGCCAAAAGGCTTTTTTCTCATTTGCTTCATGTGTCATTTTAGTTGTGGCAGGTAAATACTTTGAAATCGATGGCAGCTATAAATATATCTACTATTATTTCATATTTTTTTGGATGTGGACCAAGTCGAGATCTATAAATACGATATTATCAACACATCTTAAGAAATATTTAATTTCGTCGGTTTCAAAATAATTTGGAGGCAAATAGGAAATGAACCAATCCAAGTCAAGCATTATTTCACTGTCTACCTCTATTATTCATAGACAGACGTAAAATATATGGTAGCATTATACATATTTGATAATACTATAAATGTATTCTTTCAATTTATGTACGTAGGTATCTTATGTAGAGAGTAAACGGAGCTTTAAAAATAGTAGTATTTAAACCACTGGTTGAAAAAATAAACTTTCTTTACTCGGTCTAGCAACACAGACCCATTATCCGAACAGCTACACTCATTTTTTAATTTCAAGTCACAATACATTGGTTAAGAAGAACACGTCTATATTTTACAACAACAAACTTTACAGTATTCAAGCTGCCGTTGGGTTATTTACCGCGCTTTGTTGAAACAAATACGTTAGAAACTTACCGCAGAAAAAGTTCAGGACGAAAATTAGATAGACTCTTTTATCCATTTTGCAATTTCACTAATTAAGTACACCAATACACTAACTCATACAGTTCAAAAAGTATTTTTCAACCCGTGAATTGGGTGTCCCGCCGTTTCCAATCTATTTAAAAACTACCGCGCTACTAACCTAGCCTGCGTGAAGTTCAACAGCGAACTGCTTGTGGATCTATTTTAAAATTTTACAGGCACGATGAAGTTAACCATGCATATAGGAGGATCGTATGGTCAGTGTGCATGTGTATGGACGTTATCATTGTACTTTAATATGTGGAAATAAGTTTGGTAAGTAGATACATCTACCTGTCTACGTGCGATATGTAGTAAATAAGGGCAGATTTAATAAATATTTGCAAAAGGGGACTGACTGCAACTGACATGAAGTGTAATTAAATGTTGGAAAGATGGATCTAGGTCAATTAAAGTTAACAGAGAAAAAATAAAATGACAGTCGGTAATGCTGTCTTAAATTATAAATATATAAAGTGTCTGTTAGAAATAACCAATTATCCAAAATTACCTCTTGGTAACATCGGCATTACCATTTTACGGAGAATCAAGTTAATTGGTCATGGATTTTGCAGTTCTTTTACAGATATAGTAGCTTCAATTTAGATTTTTCCCCCTCAAAAGTGAATTCCAAACAGTATTTATTTTTTGGATTAAAGAGACTCCACTATGGGCTTCTGAGTTTTATTTACCCATTTATTCTATACACATATTCTTACTAGGTATCTAATTGTAAAATTAACTTAAACCACTAAAAATTCGAGCCTTACAAGAAAAGAAAAAATTTTCGTTTCTAGATATCACTCCAAAATATTTCCTAAGAGCTATACAGTTTCTAATATATATCTATATTATTTCTAAAAAACAAGGCTCGTATTCTTTGGTGAATTTTAAGGGACGGCTTTCCCGTAAAGTTTTTTCTAGGACGCTTCGTTAAAAAGATACAGTGTTAAACTTCAAAGAATTTTTTACTCATTTAGTTTAACCTAGAATTTCTCGAAAACTGTTCATTTTATAGAAATTCAAGGAAAATATATTTTTATTGACTAGCATGAGATCTATGCCTCGAGGACTGCTGTAGTGAAAGTTGTAATAAGAAAACTGATTTGGTAAGTACCATTTGAACACCCCGTATATCGGAAACTGAGGCGCCTGGGAGAGGCATATTTAGGTTTTCATCTATTTTTGTCTTGCTTAGCATCCACTTAAAATTGTGCCACTAAGTTAAGGGTAGGTATCTTTGAATCAAGACATCCTTGACCCACTAGTTTAAAGCGGATATTAGTTAAATTTGTAATGTGAATATAAACAGTTGCGTTGTACGCATTTGAAAACAATGACACAATTAGAAGAAATCACATTGGACATCATCTAGGTATCGACAATATTTTGTTTCTGAATTTTATTAATCTCTACATAACCTAAGTATATATTTCGAGTAGTCTATTACTGAGGCATATTTCCAAAAGATCATAACTGAACTTTCAACGTGTTCTTTACCAAATTTCTATAGAAATAGATACTGTAATTAGCACATCTAAGTATTTTTCAGGAAGACCAAGAAGACACCGAAGATCTGATCAAATATGAAAGCCCTTCTAACAGTTTTCTTCGACTACAATGGAATAGTTCATACGAATTTTTACTGTCCGGCCGTACAGTCAATAAGTTTTGTTGCGTAATTTGCGTGAGCCAATAAGGAGGAAACAACAAGAGCATGAGACAATTCCTGGATTTTGCACCACGATAATGCACGTGGCTAATCACAATGCCGCAACCACCCTATCCTCCGGACATGACCCTCGTGACTTTTTCGTATTTCCCAAACTCAATAGAATACTTAAAGGAATGACGTTTTTCAACAATTGATAAGATAAAGGCAGAATCGCAAACCGTAATCAAGATGATAGCTAAAGAGGTCTTCCAAAAGTGTTTCCCAAACTAGAAATTACGTTGACATAAGTGTATCTGTATAATATCACAGGAGGGTTACTTTAACGGAAATGGGATAAAAATTAAAGATTATATAAATACGAGTGCTTTTCTGAGAAAATTAACAATTCCCGTTTCTTTTTGATCAAACCTCGTATACACCCTGACGTGATCTATATAGGAAAGCACAGCGAAAAATGGTGACATAAACCAACCATAGCAAGAGCTGGTAAACGAAATTAGAGAAAAAAAATGGTAAACTATAATCTATCTAATCTATCAACCCATTTTTTCTTTTTTGAAAATAGTACAAACGAAATAACGGATGAAATTAGTGAAGTGTTTATTAGAACTGTTTTCTTCAAAATATCTAAAATTATTATTTTACAAACGCTCCTACATTTAGACACGTACAACTGCGGCGATTTAAAAGAAAATAATACCTAGTATATAAGCAATATTTAAATATTTGATTTAAGCTACTTTTACAATAATTGTACTTTAACCATTGTCATATAAAATTTCTTGGAAGTGTGTCTGAAATTTGTAGCTTTGTATAGGGCCCTATTCATCAACAGAGAAAAAACTAAATAATGTAACACTTATTAACAAATATTTTTAATGGACGTAAAAAAATGTGTCAACAATCGACTTAAGTCTTTCATCTAATGAACTGTTATCATATCAAAGATAAATTAGATTTGAAATGGAAACCTTATTAAAAAAAACACGTAGAGAGGTATTCATACTCAGAAGCCTTTCAGTGTTTGTATCTAATTCGCCTATTTAAATTAAATAGCTTTATTAAAGTGTAAAGTGTGTTTTCTACTCAAATGATTAAAAAAACGTTTCACTTTCAAGTTGCCAACGTTTTAATAATATGGAAGTTAAAACGATATTTCATAAAATCAGAATGTTTATTGTCTTTAAGAATCAGGTCATAAAAAGTATGAGGTTAAAACTGATAACTGATCCTAATTTGGAAAAATATCGCACAATATTTTCTTGTGTTCAATTTGGCTCTAAAAACGCAATTAAAAAATTGTCTTTTATTTTTCCACTTTTACAATAGATAGGTAAAAACTATTTGTATGTTCGCCTACCTTCAAGGCACCCTGACACAACAGGTGCTACAACTGAATAGTTCTGAAGGGTGATTCACATGACAGACACCAAATAATCCGTCACACACCAGCAACCACCCAACCGTTTTGAGTAATGCTGTACTAATGGAAATATAGAAATAAACAAAATATTTTCACGAAATAGTATACACATTTTATTTGAAATAGCAGAGCTTATAGTAACTTTGGAAAGTTATACTAGCAGAGTACTCAATAATGCATTTCTATGGGAAAAAGTGTATCTTTAAGCTTTATGATGCTTTTCATACAATCTGATGATGATTGAGTCGTCATTGCAAATACAGTGATCGAAGGGTTAAGAGGTACATTAAAATCTCCAAAAATAATCTTTTTAAATACAGTTTGCCACAAAAAATATGAAGAGAACGTGGTGAAAGGAAAACTGTAAAAGTTTAATCTTGTACTTTTATGAGCAGAGACACATCATACTATTTGTTAAAAAATTTTCTATTCACTATGGCAGAAAAGCCCAACTAAACATTTGTTGATAGCTGTTATATTTACAACAGCTGTCTTCAGTGTTCAGTGTCTACGTATTTGTTAACATGTTTGTTTTGGATCTGTATACAATTTTTTTTACCTTTATAGGATAAGAGAATGTGTTTTGCGTTTTTTAATTTTAATAACATTGAGTTATCTCCTAGGAAGAAAGAGTTTTAACTACCTACATACTTAGTTATGAAAGATTTAAAGGGTGTTTTAAAAGACAAAAATGTCTAGCATAAATGATTTTTAATAATTCATCAATAACATGAAACTACATAAGAAATTACGAGTTATTTCTTAACAGACCTAATATGCATTTTTATTACCTCTAAATCAACGGAAAAGTGGTTAATTTCATCAAACACCATATCTTTCATTTTAGTTTCAAATGTCTATAGATAAGGTTCTGCTCTTTTATTTATTATTTTCTATATGACCAATTGTGTACTCCAGAAATGACAGAATGTTGAAGATAATAAATTAAAAATTATTCTATTTACTCTTTTGGGACTCGTAATAAGACCATCAAACTTTAATATACAGGGGTTATATGTAAATAAGTGCGAAATATTTTGGGGGGTGGTTGCCAGTTATTTTGTGAAAAAAATGTTCACATAAACGTGGGACGAAATATGCTTTGTTTTATAAATACAGTGTTTAAATTTTAATTTTTTATTTATTTTTATCAATTATTTCAGTTTTAAAGTTATTGACTCGAAATTTGAAAAACGCTTTGAAGAGATAAATGTTCATTTTTTGGGATGATCCGAATATTTCTATTTGAACCAGTGGCGTTCCTGCGAGGATGCCACAAACTTTTTTTAATAGAAAAAAAATGGTACGCCACTGACTTTTTCCCGTTTTTATGAATCCACCATCAATTCTGAACGAAATTGGTCTCCCCATTTTTTTTCGTAGGATGCACCATTTTATTACTAGTTGTATATTTTCAATTCCTATTGATACATTATCTAGTAGGTTGCTGCATTGACTATGAGTGTATATAGTCAAGGGTTGGTGGGTTATATATTAATTAATATAATAATAATTAATACAATCATAAAATTTCGAGTCAATATCTTTAAAACTCTTTGAAATAATTAATAATAATAAATAAAAAATTAAAACTTAAACACTGTATCTCGGAAACGAAACATATTTCGATTTACGTTTATATGAACTTTTTTCACAAAATAACTGACAACCACCCCCAAAAATATTTCGCACTCATTTACAAACACCTTGTTTAATAATTTGAAATTTAAGGTGGTTTCTGAATTCTTATGATGTATTTAAATGATGACGAGAGTATAAAAAAATTAAGACAAATTATTGCATCAAGATTACATTTATTCAACTTTTTTATAGTCTTACAGAAGAATTCCCTTATTCTACTAGAATTGAACACGTTTTATTGGAAGTGACTCAGGAAATTAAATGTTTGTTCAATCCCAGTAGAATAAATAGCCGATGGTTTCAAATCTGGAAACCTAGTGATGCCTCCATTCTCTCTAAATTGAATATTTATTATAAATGTTTTTTATTGGATATTCTGAAAGATCATTCTGTATTAAACTACATAAAAATATCCCCCTGAACTGCTTATTGAGCACAGACTGTATGTTCATGCAGTTAGGGCAAAGTTGCAGAATTTGATGTTGAATAACATTTGTAGAAGACATTTTTTTCGTTTTGAAGTTAGCGACGAAAAACAGAAAATTTTGATATTAATTTTTGTATTTTTTAGAAGACGAGGTAGATTTTTTAATGGCAGACACTGTTGGAACACTCTTTCGTGAGGAACTCAAATATGCACACCATATTAGGATTTTCACATTTAAATTCAGCGAATTTTTCAGATAATAATGATTTCACATATAACATGGCTTACTTTTTACAAAAAAAACCATATTAATTTTTAAACAATGCTTTCAAAGTAAAATATCCAATTATTACTTTGAATCAAATTTTGTCAGTACACTTAAATTTTCATCAACAGAATTAAAGTATAGGTATTTAACTGGAAATGCAATTTTCGCAAGAAGAAAAATAAGATATGCTTCAAACTTATTGATTAATTAATTTGAAAAATATCCTGCTCTTCGTAATGTAAAAATTGTATTTTTACTTATCTGAACTTTGAAATTGGCAAAAAATATAAGTTTGAAAAAAAAATTAAAATTAAATTTTTTTAAATTATTTTTGTCAATAATTTCAAAATCAAAAAGAGAAGTCCCTTCAAAAAGTCATTTATCAAGTTAGACCAGTACTTGTGAAACAATAATTGTACAACAATCAGGTCTATAAAACTTCATTTGGGCCTCACACCTTCTATAACGAATCCACATTCTAGATGTGGCGCGTGAAAAAGATTCTTAACAAACGTATTAGAATATATTGAAAAAAAGAACCTGCAAAGAGAAAAAAAATAACTAAAATAAAATGTACCTATATCAAAAAATAAATATGAAACAAAGTAATGGTTTTTTGGGTTGTTGTGCTGTGAGCTACAAACTTGGTCACTGCTAGTTACATTCTGCCATGCACTTCCTTGGCTTTGACGAGCCCTTGTTGCTCTCGCGCTAGAGCCCATGGGGGCAAAACTTGCTATCAGAACCCCTAGGCCTGCTCTGTTATTGATTACAGTTGTTGTTGGTTCTAAGACCGCTATGGACAAAACCGCTCCTCAGACAAAGGTAGTCATTTCAGAGGCTCCGGAGTAGCCCCTGTAACTGGTCTCACCCAATGCTTCCAAGTGTTTTGCTACTCTTCATTGTCAGCATTTTGAGTTGTGACTTTGTAAAAGCTTTGCCAACGCTGAAGAGGCAGCAACAATAACCAAAATCAATACTAGGAGGGGTTTAGTGGTTCCGATAGAGGTTCCGCTCTCACAAAGCCTAACTTGAGAACGAGGGCAGGCTAAGAAAGTGCATTGTACGTCTGCATCTGGCAACTAAGTACATAGGCTATGGCTATGGTATAAGAACCCAAAAAATCATGGTAGTTTAAATAACAGCACCGGCCTTAAGACCACAAGATGTAAATATGTTTTTTCAAAATTATAGGGACGTGGAATAAGTTCTCGCTGTTTTCCAACAGATGGCGTTGCTAGAACTGCCCAAGTGTAAGCTATTTTCTTTTCATAGTGTTAAGCATGTCGAATTTTATGCCGAAAAAAGGGAATTTGCGGAGAATTTCACTACACTACTTTATTCAAAAGAAATCTGCAGCTGAAGTACACATAATTCTTGTTGGGACTTACGACGACGATGCTCTGTGGCAAACAATATGCAGAAATTGGTTTAGACACTTCAAAAATATTGATTTTGATGTTGGAGATGAAGAATTGAAGGCATTACTTGATGAAGACTCATGTCAGATGCTGGCTGAACTTACAGAATCATTAAGAGTCGAACACATAAGTTTCAAAACGTTTGAAAGCATTAAGATTTATTCAATAGCAAGAACCTTGGGTGCCCTACGAGTTGAACCCGAGAGATGTCGAAGGGTGTCTACACGTGTGAACAGTTGCTTTAACGACAGCAAAGAAAAAGTTTTTTTGCATCATATCGTGACTGGTGATGAAAAATGGATACGCTAAGGTAATCCTAAGCATAGAAAATCGTGTCAACATCATCGGCTTCCAAGCTTCTGCTTTGCATTTGGTGGGATCAGCTGAGTGTGTAGCTTATTACGAGCTGCTCAAACCAAATGAGACCATCATCATATTCACCAGACATTGCCCGTTCCAATTATTGCTTGTTCCAATCAATAGCATTCATTCTTACGAAGATTCCAAAAAATCGGTCGACTTTTGCATAGCCGCAAGAGAAAGACAAATTTTTTTTTATAAAGCAATAATTTTTACGAAAAAACATCAAGAACTTATTCAACATCTCGACATAAAAAAGAAATAAGAATTAAAATTGTTTTAGAATGCATTAAATCATCTAGGTATAATTAAATTACTTATTAATTATCACATTAGGTATGTAGGTAAAAAAAAATAAATATAAACATCCAATTTATCAGTACTTAGTTAACGCCATACCTTATCAAATTGGTAGTTTTGACCAGGAGTCCCTAACTTCACAGGAAAATGCACATACTTCTTGGGGAATCTGGGGAACATTTTCATTAACCTGAAAAGTACGAGAAACTTTACAATGGACAATTATCTGATATCGATATTAACTTTTCAGAAACTAAAGGCAAATTTGGCTCTTGTAAAAACATTTTTGTACAACACAAAAAAAATATATATACTTTAAAGTAAAATAAGTTTAACTTGCCTTTAGAATTTTCAGAACGTCTGAAGTAGAATTTTTATGAAGTTTTGCATCTTGACAAAGTTCCTTAGAAAAGTACTTTTTCAGTAAGCATAATTTGTAAATATTCCCTTCAATTTTTAGATATTTTTCTCGTCCGTTTAATTTTATGTTAAACGTTTCTGTACCGTCTGACAATTTTAATGCAAATTCCTTGTCAGCATCACTCTTTAATTGGGAAAATAATTCTAGATCCAAAGCGTGGTAACAATTTTTTAATACCGTTGATATAAAACAGTCACTTTGAACGTCACAGAATAACTTGGTTTCTAACATCAGCGAATTATGTAGGTTTTGATTAATAGCCCCTTTATTGTAAGATTCTGTGATTTGTAAAATATGTTTTATTTTGTACCTTGGCGTTAATTTTTCCTTATGGATTTGAAAATGATACGATATATCAACATACACTGTGTCCAATTTTATAACCATCCATTTGAATTCAGAAGGCACTAGTAAATTTGCTTCAATGGTACTATTAATAATATCATTACCAACAAGCATTATTTCTCTAATGGGAGTTTTATTTACTAATTTCACTGTTTTGTTAATACTGACATCCTTTGTTTTTACAGTAATATGCAACGTGCATTTTAATCCTTTAGCCTTTTGCATTAATGATTTTGTAATGTAAATTTCAACCAAATAAAACTTGCAGGAGTTAACTTTCGATATATTAAAAAGATCGTACTGTAATTCATCACCGTATAAGTTTAACAAGTCCACAAAATTATCGAATACTTGAATATTCAAATAAGCCAATTTCTGTGTAGTTGTAGTATTAGCTAATTGAGCAATAATTAAATTGTCATTCTCTTTCTCAAGATCCTTCTTAAGTAACTCATGCTTTTCAAATTCGCATTTGATTTTTTCAATAATACCTTCATATTTTTGTAACTGACTGGTAGAAATAAATTCCTAAAAAACAGAGAAAACTAATATATATAATTTTAGCACCTAATAAACAGTAGGTATTTACCATATTTACAAGTGTATGAAGTACGGTTTTAGGTTAGTTTGTTTGTGTTTTGTTTACACATTTTTTAGGTTAACGTAGTACATGTTCGACCCAAGGATACTAGACAGAGTAGGTTCGGCAACATCATAACTGTGAAGTTAGTGAGTATGGCTCCATTACTGCATTCAGAAAATCACATCGATAACAAATCAATGAGCTGAATACCATACAAAATAACGATAAATAATCAAAGAATACTATTCTTCCATAGTTTTCCATATTCGATTAGTAAGCCCGATTGCACGATTATTTGAGTGTATGAAAGATTTTATTTATTCTAGCTATGAAACTAAAAACGTTGGGTAAAGTAAAGAAAACTAAATCATTCTTCAAGTACCTATTTTCAAACTTAATATTCCAAAATTATTTTAACGCAAGTTGAAAATGTGCAGTTTTAAAAAATCCTGACGTAATGTTAAGGACTCAAGACCTGTATTTCCCATTCCTTTCATTTAACTTTCAAGGACTAATACTAAGACACATGCGCAACAGTCAGCTTCCTAAAATTAAGTACTTACAAATGCAGTAAAATTAATAGGGTTAAAACTTTTACTTCAGGATTCAGATTTCAAAATTTGAAGACAGGAAAGTTTACTTATATTTCTACATTTTTTGGGTGAAAAATGCGCACTGACCAAGTTGTCTTTTGTCGCTGCTTCAGTTGTATCTCTGTCCGCTAATCTTTTATGTTTCAGAGACCGCCAGGATCAAGAAACGAAGACAACGACACACACACGCATACACACATACACACTCCCCCATACCCTCCTTACACCTCCCCTCCCGCGCTAGCCTATGGGCCACCTTAGCAAAGCGCATCCCAGGCTGCATAGCCGCACTACCCGACCCAACCATACCACACATAAACATCACACCACCCCCGGGGTTTACACAGACGAGCCGGCGAAGCAAGAAGAGCGCCAGAAGAAAGGGCCCTAGCCGGTGGGGCCCAGCCAGGACAAAAGGAGGTCCCACAAAGCGCCTACACCGGCCGCATTTGTGGTCGGGGTAGACGACGGACGGATGGGGCCCACCTACGAAGGTTGTTCAGGCATACACGAGATGAGGCAGTATAAAGAGGGATAATCTCCTTCGATCCCAAATTATTGAGGCCAATTTCTAGCCATGGAATAACGGCGCGAGTCGTCAACTATGCAATAAGAACCGTGGCACATCATTTTACACTATCAAGTAATCGAAAATAAAGATTTTGGAAATAATAAATAGGAAAAACAATAAAAACTAACAACTCGGAATTTGACAACTGTGAGCCATTTTCTGAAGAGTGCTTCTTATTTTTATCAGCAGAAACGTGCGAATAGATCCGTAACTACAGATGGCGCTACCAACGCAGTAGTTGGGGTCTTCCGATCTTTCCTTTCCATAATCTTTGATTATAGTTAATATAAATAGCTTTGTTCCTGGAGTAATCCAGGACCTCAGAGGAAGATGTTTACTTATTCCTCTGAGTCCAGGACAGATTCTTACACTAAATTTTTATTACCAACTGCATACAAACAATTTGCTCGAGAACCGAATAGTCTTATAACAAAAAGAAAAAGTCAAAGGAAAAGCTTAAATAACTTAAGCAAAGAGAATAAACTAATTATTCTCTTTGACTTAAGTTAACGGTTACGCAAATGTAGAAAACATCTTGAGCACTTTTAAAAATATCTTATTATTATTATAAGTTGATACCGAAATATTTCTGGTGACGCTAAATTAGAATATCGTTATAATTTTTAAGTAAAGAAGACCTTTAATTTGTTTGATAAAACTCCACCATTTTTTATTTTAAAACCGAACGCTTATGACTGAAATTATTTTGTACTGAAGCTTGAAAAAGTTTTCATTGCAAAATGAGATATTTAAAGGGTGGATTCATGAAAAGTGAAACATAGGATGTACGCTACATATACTTTCCACTCTTATGTATAGACCAGGCGGTATCTGTTTTGGTTTGGGTGAATCGTATATCCACGGAGATTTTTGGCTTTTTGGCTTTCAAATATCACTAGAAATGAAAATTTTTCTATGCGCATAAAAAAAAAGTGGGCTTAACTTTTGACGGCACAATATGTTAAAAAAATTCGAAAAATGTCATATTTTTCTTCCTATTTAATTATGTATCTTTTCAAGAGTTGATTTTAGGCGAAAATGGAAG